>NW_027045310.1:265000-565000 GCF_963576615.1 Watersipora subatra
TGTGCGTGACCGTATGTGAGTCTGACTATGTGTGTGTGCAAGTGTGTGTCTGTTTAATCGCCCAAGTGTGTTTCTGTGTGTGTCTCTGCGTGTGAGCTTGTGTATTTTTGTGCACAGCTGTGTCTGTACATCTTTGTATGTTTGTGTATCTGAGTTTGGGTGTGCACGCGTGTGTGTGTGTGTCGCTGTCCGTGTCTGTATGTATGCCTTTGCACGTTTATGTCTGTGTCTGTTCTGAGCAAGTATATGAATGTATTTGTCCGTCTCTGTGTCTGCGTGACTATTATTAGAGTTACCATCAAAGCTCTGCAAACATTTTTCCAAATGCGGCAATTTCGCGAGATTTAATGTGGGGAACTTTATTCAATCACGCATAGCTGTTTTATTCTGTCAAGAGGTTACCGTGCACTTTAAAAACCAGTTTTATACCCACAAGTAAAAGATACATTTAACACTATTTAATGTGTGTTTGAATACCTGTGTGTGTGCGTGTGTGTATGCATGTGCGTCCACATGTGTGTGTGTGTGTGTGTGTCGCTGTCTGTGTCTGTGTGTATGACTTTGCGCGTTCATGTCTGTGTCTGTTCTGAGCAAGTATATGAATGTATTTGTCCGTCTCTGTGTCTGCGTGGCTATTATTAGAATTACCATCAATGTTCTGCAAACATCTTTTCAAATGGCGCAATATCGCGAGGTTTAATGTGGGGAACTTTATTCAATCACGCGAAGCTGTTTTAATCTGTCAAGAAGTTACAGTGCATTTTAAAAACCAGTTTTATACCCACAAGTAAAAGATACATTTAACACTATTTAATGTGTGTTTGAATACCTGTGTGTGTGCGTGTGTGTATGCATGTGCGTCCACATGTGTGTGTGTGTGCGCTTGTATGTGTATGCGTTTTGTTCGTGTGTTTTAACATGTATACATGCGTCTATGCAGGTCTGCCCATCTGTCCTCGTGCTATGTGTATGTGTCTTCGCAGTTGTTAGCATGATTTTGGATGTGTGTCTGTCCGGGTCTGCGTGACTGTCTTCGGAATTATCATCATTTTTCTTCAAACTTTGCTCCAAATATTGCAGGTTTGCCAAGGTTAATTTTGTTGAATCACAACAAGATCTTCAAAGTCTGTCAAGAGGTTACTAAAATCTTCAAGGACGGCTTTTTAACTCGAAATTTGAAGGTACAGTTGGAACTATCAAGCTGTCAATATTTGGGACCTCTCTCAAGCTGCTATTGTGAACTCTCAATAGAACATTGATTGGTAAACGAATCAAATCCGTTGCATTTACTTGTACATACATGTATCCGGTTACATAAGTGTGTTTGTATGTGCATGCATGTTGGTTGGAGTTTGGTGTGTGCAAGCGTGTTTGCGCATGACTGCTATGCGTGACCGTATGTGAGTCTGACTATGTGTGTGTGCAAGTGTGTGTTCGTTTAATCGCCCAAGTGTGTTTCTGTGTGTGTCTCTGCGTGTGAGTTTGTGTATTTCTGTGCACAGCCGTGTCTGTACATTTTTCTATGCTTGTGTATCTGAGTTTGGGTGTGTTTGCGCGTGTGTGTGTCGCTGTCCGTGTCTGTGTGTATGCCTTTGCACGTTTATGGCAGGTGTCTGTTCTGAGCAAGTATATGAATGTATTTGTCCGTCTCTGTGTCTGCGTGGCTATTATTAGAATTACCATCAATGTTCTGCAAACATCTTTTCAAATGGCGCAATATCGCGAGGTTTAATGTGGGGAACTTTATTCTATCACGCCAAGCTGTTTTAATCTGTCAAGAAGTTACAGTGCACTTTATAAACAAGTTTTATACCTGAAAGAAAAACATACATTTAAAACCATTTAATGTGTGTTTGCATACACGTATGTGTGCGTGTGTGTGTGCATGTGTGTATACATGTGTGTATCCATGTGTTTCTATGCGTGTGTGTGTGCGCCTGGATGTGTATGCGTTTTGTTTGTATGTGTGAACATGTATGTGTGTGTCTATGCAAGTCTGCGCACCTGTCCTCGTGCTATGTGTATGTGTTTTCGCAGTTTTTAGCAGGTTTTTGATTTTGTGTCTGTCTGTGTCTGGGTGACTGTCATCGGAATTATCATTTTTTTTTTCAAAATTTGCTCCAAATGTTGCAGGTACGCCAAGGTGAATTTTGTTCAATAACAACAAGATTTTCAAGTTTGTCAAGATGTTACCATAATCTTCAAGGACGGCCTTTCAACTCGAAGGTTGAAGGTACAGTTGGAACTATCAAACTGTCACTATTTGGGACCGTTTTCAAGCTGCTACGGTGAACTATCAATAGAACATTTGGCGATTGATAAACGAATCAAATCCGATGCATTTAGTGGTACATACATGTATCCTGTTACATAAGTGTGTTTGTTTGTGCATGCATGTTGGTGGGAGTTTGGTGTGTGCAAGCGTGTTTGCGCATGACTGTGTGTGCGTGACCGTATGTGAGTCTGACTATGTGTGTGTGCAAGTGTGTGTCTGTTTAATCGCCCAAGTGTGTTTCTGTGTGTGTCTCTGCGTGTGAGCTTGTGTATTTCTGTGCACAGCTGTGTCTGTACATCTTTGTATGTTTGTGTATCTGAGTTTGGGTGTGCGCGTGTGTGTGTGTGTCGCTGTCCGTGTCTGTATGTATGCCTTTGCACGTTTATGGCAGTTGTCTGTTCTGAGCAAGTATATGAATGTATTTGTCCGTCTCTGTGTCTGCGTGGCCATTATTAGAATTACCATCAATGTTCTGCAAACATCTTTTCAAATGGCGCAATATCGCGAGGTTTAATGTGTGGAACTTTATTCTATCACGCCAAGCTGTTTTAATCTGTCAAGAAGTTACAGTGCATTTTATAAACAAGTTTTATACCTGAAAGTAAAACATACATTTAAAACCATTTAATGTGTGTTTGCATACACGTATGTGTGCGTGTGTGTGTGCATGTGTGTATACATGTGTGTATCCGTGTGTTTCTATGCGTGTGTGTGTGCGCCTGGATGTGTATGCGTTTTGTTTGTATGTGTGAACATGTATGTGTGTGTCTATGCGAGTCTGCGCACCTGTCCTCGTGCTATGTGTATGTGTCTTCGCAGTTGTTAGCATGATTTTGGATGTGTGTCTGTCCGTGTCTGCGTGACTGTCTTCGGAATTATCATCATTTTTCTTCAAACTTTGCTCCAAATATTGCAGGTTTGCCAAGGTTAATTTTGTTGAATCACAACAAGATCTTCAAAGTCTGTCAAGAGGTTACTAAAATCTTCAAGGACGGCTTTTTAACTCGAAATTTGAAGGTACAGTTGGAACTATCAAGCTGTCAATATTTGGGACCTCTCTCAAGCTGCTATTGTGAACTCTCAATAGAACATTGATTGGTAAACGAATCAAATCCGTTGCATTTACTTGTACATACATGTATCCGGTTACATAAGTGTGTTTGTATGTGCATGCATGTTGGTGGGAGTTTGGTGTGTGCAAGCGTGTTTGCGCATGACTGCTATGCGTGACCAAATGTGAGTCTGACTATGTGTGTGTGTAAGTGTGTGTTCGTTTAATCGCCCAAGTGTGTTTCTGTGTGTGTCTCTGCGTGTGAGTTTGTGTATTTCTGTGCACAGCCGTGTCTGTACATTTTTCTATGCTTGTGTATCTGAGTTTGGGTGTGCACGCGTGTGTGTGTGTGTCGCTGTCCGTGTCTGGATGTATGCCTTTGCACGTTTATGTCTGTGTCTGTTCTGAGCAAGTATATGAATGTATTTGTCCGTCTCTGTGTCTGCGTGACTATTATTAGAGTTACCATCAAAGCTCTGCAAACATTTTTCGAAATGCGGCAATTTCGCGAGATTTAATGTGGGGAACTTTATTCAATCACGCGAAGCTGTTTTAATCTGTCAAGAGGTTACCGTGCACTTTAAAAACAAGTTTTATACCCGCAAGTAAAATATACATTTAACACTATTTAATGTGTGTTTGAATACCTCTGTGTGTGCGTGTGTGTATGCATGTGCGTCCACGCGTGCGTGTGTGTGTGTGCGTGCGTGCGTGCGTGCGTGTGTGTGTGTGTGTGTGTGTCACTGTCTGTATGTATGTCTTTGCGCGTTCATGTCTGTGTCTGTTCTGAGCAAGTATATGAATGTATTTGTCCGTCTCTGTGTCTGCGTGACTATTATTAAAGTTACCATCAAAGCTCTGCAAACATTTTTCCAAATGCGGCAATTTCGCGAGAATTAATGTGGGAACTTTATTCAATCACGCGAAGCTGTTTTAATCTGTCAAGAGGTTACCGTGCACTTTAAAAACAAGTTTTATACCTGCAAGTAAAAGATACATTTAACACTATTTAATGTGTGTTTGAATACCTGTGTGTGTGCGTGTGTGTATGCATGTGCGTCCACGCGTGTGTGTGTGCGTCGCTGTCTGTGTCTGTGTGTATGTCTTTGCGCGTTCATGTCTGTGTCTGTTCTGAGCAAGTATATGAATGTATTTGTCCGTCTCTGTGTCTGCGTGGCTATTATTAGAATTACCATCAATGTTCTGCAAACATCTTTTCAAATGGCGCAATATCGCGAGGTTTAATGTGGGGAACTTTATTCTATCACGCCAAGCTGTTTTAATCTGTCAAGAAGTTACAGTGCACTTTATAAACAAGTTTTATACCTGAAAGTAAAACATACATTTAAAACCATTTAATGTGTGTTTGCATACACGTATGTGTGCGTGTGTGTGTGCATGTGTGTATACATGTGTGTATCCATGTGTTTCTATGCGTGTGTGTGTGCGCCTGGATGTGTATGCGTTTTGTTTGTATGTGTGAACATGTATGTGTGTGTCTATGCGAGTCTGCGCACGTGTCCTCGTGCTATGTGTATGTGTCTTCGCAGTTGTTAGCAGGTTTTTGAATGTGTGTCTGTCTGTGTCTGGGTGACTGTCATCGGAATTATCATTATTTTTTTTCAAAATTTGCTCCAAATGTTGCAGGTACGCCAAGGTGAATTTTGTTTAATAACAACAAGATTTTCAAGTTTGTCAAGATGTTACCATAATCTTCAAGGACGGCCTCTCAACTCGATGGTTGAAGGTACAGTTGGAACTATCAAACTGTCACTATTTGGGACCGTTATCAAGCTGCTACGGTGAACTATCAATAGAACATTTGGCGATTGATAAACGAATCAAATCCGATGCATTTAGTGGTACATACATGTATCCTGTTACATAATTGTGTTTGTTTGTGCATGCATGTTGGTGGGAGTTTGGTGTGTGCAAGCGTGTTTGCGCATGACTGTGTGTGCGTGACCGTATGTGAGTCTGACTATGTGTGTGTGTGCAAGTGTGTGTTCGTTTAATCGCCCAAGTGTGTTTCTGTGTGTGTCTCTGCGTGTGAGCTCAGGTATTTCTGTGCACAGCTGTGTCTGTACATCTTTGTATGTTTGTGTATCTGAGTTTGGGTGTGCACGCGTGTGTGTGTGTGTGGCGCTGTCCGTGTCTGTATGTATGCCTTTGCACGTTTATGTCTGTGTCTGTTCTGAGCAAGTATATGAATGTATTTGTCCGTCTCTGTGTCTGCGTGACTATTATTAGAGTTACCATCAAAGCTCTGCAAACATTTTTCGAAATGCGGCAATTTCGCGAGATTTAATGTAGGGAACTTTATTCAATCACGCGAAGCTGTTTTAATCTGTCAAGAGGTTACCGTGCACTTTAAAAACAAGTTTTATACCCGCAAGTAAAAGATACATTTAACACTATTTAATGTGTGTTTGAATACCTGTGTGTGTGTGCGTGTGTGTATGCATGTGCGTCCACGCGTGTGTGTGTGCGTGTGTGCGTGTGTGTGCGTGTGTGTGCGTGCATGTGCGTGCGTGTGTGTGCACGTGTGTGCGCGCGTGTGCGCGCGTGTGTGCGCGCGTGTGTGTGCGTGCGTGTGTGTGCGCGCGTGTGTGTGTGTGTGTGTGTGTGTGGTTCGCTGTCCGTGTGTATGCCTTTGCACGTTTATGTCTGTGTCTGTTCTGAGCAAGTATATGAATGTATTTGTCCGTCTCTGTGTCTGCGTGACTATTATTAGAGTTACCATCAAAGCTCTGCAAACATTTTTCCAAATGCGGCAATTTCGCGAGATTTAATGTGGGGAACTTTATTCAATCACGCGTAGCTGTTTTAATCTGTCAAGAGGTTACCGTGCACTTTTAAAACAAGTTTTATACCCGCAAGTAAAAGATACATTTAACACTATTTAATGTGTGTTTGAATACCTGTGTGTGTGCGCGTGTGTATGCATGTGCGTCCACGTGTGTGTGTGTGTGTGTGTGTGTGTGTGTCGCTGTCTGTGTCTGTGTGTATGACTTTGCGCGTTCATGTCTGTGTCTGTTCTGAGCAAGTATATGAATGTATTTGTCCGTCTCTGTGTCTGCGTGGCTATTATTAGAATTACCATCAATGTTCTGCAAACATCTTTTCAAATGGCGCAATATCGCGAGGTTTAATGTGGGGAACTTTATTCTATCACGCCAAGCTGTTTTAATCTGTCAAGAAGTTACAGTGCATTTTAAAAACCAGTTTTATACCCACAAGTAAAAGATACATTTAACACTATTTAATGTGTGTTTGAATACCTGTGTGTGTGCGTGTGTGTATGCATGTGCGTCCACATGTGTGTGTGTGTGCGCTTGTATGTGTATGCGTTTTGTTTGTGTGTTTTAACATGTATACATGCGTCTATGCAGGTCTGCCCATCTGTCCTCGTGCTATGTGTATGTGTCTTCGCAGTTGTTAGCATGATTTTGGATGTGTGTCTGTCCGGGTCTGCGTGACTGTCTTCGGAATTATCATCATTTTTCTTCAAACTTTGCTCCAAATATTGCAGGTTTGCCAAGGTTAATTTTGTTGAATCACAACAAGATCTTCAAAGTCTGTCAAGAGGTTACTAAAATCTTCAAGGACGGCTTTTTAACTCGAAATTTGAAGGTACAGTTGGAACTATCAAGCTGTCAATATTTGGGACCTCTCTCAAGCTGCTATTGTGAACTCTCAATAGAACATTGATTGGTAAACGAATCAAATCCGTTGCATTTACTTGTACATACATGTATCCGGTTACATAAGTGTGTTTGTATGTGCATGCATGTTGGTTGGAGTTTGGTGTGTGCAAGCGTGTTTGCGCATGACTGCTATGCGTGACTGTATGTGAGTCTGACTATGTGTGTGTGCAAGTGTGTGTTCGTTTAATTGCCCAAGTGTGTTTCTGTGTGTGTCTCTGCGTGTGAGTTTGTGTATTTCTGTGCACAGCCGTGTCTGTACATTTTTCTATGCTTGTGTATCTGAGTTTGGGTGTGTTTGCGCGCGTGTGTGTGTGTGTGTGTGTCGCTGTCCGTGTCTGTGTGTATGCCTTTGCACGTTTATGGCAGGTGTCTGTTCTGAGCAAGTATATGAATGTATTTGTCCGTCCCTGTGTCTGCGTGGCTATTATTAGAATTACCATCAATGTTCTGCAAACATCTTTTTAAATGGCGCAATATCGCGAGGTTTAATGTGGGGAACTTTATTCTATCACGCCAAGCTGTTTTAATCTGTCAAGAAGTTACAGTGCACTTTATAAACAAGTTTTATACCTGAAAGTAAAACATACATTTAAAACCATTTAATGTGTGTTTGCATACACGTATGTGTGCGTGTGTGTGTGCATGTGTGTATACATGTGTGTATCCATGTGTTTCTATGCGTGTGTGTGTGCGCCTGGATGTGTATGCGTTTTGTTTGTATGTGTGAACATGTATGTGTGTGTCTATGCGAGTCTGCGCACCTGTCCTCGTGCTATGTGTATGTGTCTTCGCAGTTGTTAGCAGGTTTTTGAATGTGTGTCTGTCTGTGTCTGGGTGACTGTCATCAGAATTATCATTATTTTTTGTAAAACTTTGCTCCAAATGTTGCAGGTACGCCAAGGTGAATTTTGTTCATTAACAACAAGAATTTCAAAGTGTGTCAAGAGGTTACTATAATCTTCAAGGACGGCTTCTCACTCGAAAGTTGAAGGTACAGTTGGAACTATCAAACTGTTCCTATTTTGGACAGCTATCAAGCTGCCACAATGAACTCTCAAAAGAACATTTGGCGATTGATAATCAAATCAAATCCGTTGAATTTAATGGTACATACATGTATCTGGTTACATAAGCGCGTGTGTATGTGCATGCGTGTTGGTGAGAGTTTGGTGTGTGCAAGTGTGTTTGCGCAAGACTGCGTGTGTGTGACTGTATGTGTGTGCGGCTATGCGTGCGTGCAAGTGTGTCTGTTTGATCGCCTGAGTGTGTTTCTGTGTGAGTCTCTGCATGTGAGTTTGTGTATTTCTGTGCACAGCTGTGTCTGTACATCTTTGTATGTTTGTGTATCTGAGTTTGGGTGTGTTTGCACGTGTGTGTGTGTGTGTGTGTGTGTCGCTGTCTGTGTCTGTGTGTATATCTTTGCGCGTTCATGTCTGTGTCTGTTCTGAATAAGTATATGAATGTATTTGTCCGTCTCTGTGTCTGCGTGGCTATTATTAGAATTACCATCAATGTTCTGCAAACATCTTTTCAAATGGCGCAATATCGTGAGGTTTAATGTGGGGAACTTTATTCTATCACGCCAAGCTGTTTTAATCTGTCAAGAAGTTACAGTGCACTTTATAAACAAGTTTTATACCTGAAAGTAAAACATACATTTAAAACCATTTAATGTGTGTTTGCATACACGTATGTGTGCGTGTGTGTGTGCATGTGTGTATACATGTGTGTATCCATGTGTTTCTATGCGTGTGTGTGTGCGCCTGGATGTGTATGCGTTTTGTTTGTATGTGTGAACATGTATGTGTGTGTCTATGCGAGTCTGCGCACCTGTCCTCGTGCTATGTGTATGTGTCTTCGCAGTTGTTAGCAGGTTTTTTAATGTGTGTCTGTCTGTGTCTGGGTGACTGTCATCGGAATTATCATTATTTTTTTTCAAAATTTGCTCCAAATGTTGCAGGTACGCCAAGGTGAATTTTGTTCAATAACAACAAGATTTTCAAGTTTGTCAAGATGTTACCATAATCTTCAAGGACGGCCTTTCAACTCGAAGGTTGAAGGTACAGTTGGAACTATCAAACTGTCACTATTTGGGACCGTTATCAAGCTGCTACGGTGAACTATCAATAGAACATTTGGCGATTGATAAACGAATCCAATCCGATGCATTTAGTGGTACATACATGTATCCTGTTACATAAGTGTGTTTGTTTGTGCATGCATGTTGGTGGGAGTTTGGTGTGTGCAAGCGTGTTTGCGCATGACTGTGTGTGCGTGACCGTATGTGAGTCTGATTATGTGTGTGTGCAAGTGTGTGTCTGTTTAATCGCCCAAGTGTGTTTCTGTGTGTGTCTCTGCGTGTGAGCTTGTGTATTTTTGTGCACAGCTGTGTCTGTACATCTTTGTATGTTTGTGTATCTGAGTTTGGGTGTGCATGCGTGTGTGTGTGTGTCGCTGTCCGTGTCTGTATGTATGCCTTTGCACGTTTATGTCTGTGTCTGTTCTGAGCAAGTATATGAATGTATTTGTCCGTCTCTGTGTCTGCGTGACTATTATTAGAGTTACCATCAAAGCTCTGCAAACATTTTTCCAAATGCGGCAATTTCGCGAGATTTAATGTGGGGAACTTTATTCAATCACGCATAGCTGTTTTATTCTGTCAAGAGGTTACCGTGCACTTTAAAAACAAGTTTTATACCCGCAAGTAAAAGATACATTTAACACTATTTAATGTGTGTTTGAATACCTGTGTGTGTGCGCGTGTGTATGCATGTGCGTCCACGTGTGTGTGTGTGTGTCGCTGTCTGTGTCTGTGTGTATGACTTTGCGCGTTCATGTCTGTGTCTGTTCTGAGCAAGTATATGAATGTATTTGTCCGTCTCTGTGTCTGCGTGGCTATTATTAGAATTACCATCAATGTTCTGCAAACATCTTTTCAAATGGCGCAATATCGCGAGGTTTAATGTGGGGAACTTTATTCAATCACGCGAAGCTGTTTTAATCTGTCAAGAAGTTACAGTGCATTTTAAAAACCAGTTTTATACCCACAAGTAAAAGATACATTTAACACTATTTAATGTGTGTTTGAATACCTGTGTGTGTGCGTGTGTGTATGCATGTGCGTCCACATGTGTGTGTGTGTGCGCTTGTATGTGTATGCGTTTTGTTTGTGTGTTTTAACATGTATACATGCGTCTATGCAGGTCTGCCCATCTGTCCTCGTGCTATGTGTATGTGTCTTCGCAGTTGTTAGCATGATTTTGGATGTGTGTCTGTCCGGGTCTGCGTGACTGTCTTCGGAATTATCATCATTTTTCTTCAAACTTTGCTCCAAATATTGCAGGTTTGCCAAGGTTAATTTTGTTGAATCACAACAAGATCTTCAAAGTCTGTCAAGAGGTTACTAAAATCTTCAAGGACGGCTTTTTAACTCGAAATTTGAAGGTACAGTTGGAACTATCAAGCTGTCAATATTTGGGACCTCTCTCAAGCTGCTATTGTGAACTCTCAATAGAACATTGATTGGTAAACGAATCAAATCCGTTGCATTTACTTGTACATACATGTATCCGGTTACATAAGTGTGTTTGTATGTGCATGCATGTTGGTTGGAGTTTGGTGTGTGCAAGCGTGTTTGCGCATGACTGCTATGCGTGACTGTATGTGAGTCTGACTATGTGTGTGTGCAAGTGTGTGTTCGTTTAATCGCCCAAGTGTGTTTCTGTGTGTGTCTCTGCGTGTGAGTTTGTGTATTTCTGTGCACAGCCGTGTCTGTACATTTTTCTATGCTTGTGTATCTGAGTTTGGGTGTGTTTGCGCGCGTGTGTGTGTGTGTGTCGCTGTCCGTGTCTGTGTGTATGCCTTTGCACGTTTATGGCAGGTGTCTGTTCTGAGCAAGTATATGAATGTATTTGTCCGTCCCTGTGTCTGCGTGGCTATTATTAGAATTACCATCAATGTTCTGCAAACATCTTTTTAAATGGCGCAATATCGCGAGGTTTAATGTGGGGAACTTTATTCTATCACGCCAAGCTGTTTTAATCTGTCAAGAAGTTACAGTGCACTTTATAAACAAGTTTTATACCTGAAAGAAAAACATACATTTAAAACCATTTAATGTGTGTTTGCATACACGTATGTGTGCGTGTGTGTGTGCATGTGTGTATACATGTGTGTATCCATGTGTTTCTATGCGTGTGTGTGTGCGCCTGGATGTGTATGCGTTTTGTTTGTATGTGTGAACATGTATGTGTGTGTCTATGCGAGTCTGCGCACCTGTCCTCGTGCTATGTGTATGTGTTTTCGCAGTTTTTAGCAGGTTTTTGATTTTGTGTCTGTCTGGGTCTGGGTGACTGTCATCGGAATTATCATTTTTTTTTTCAAAATTTGCTCCAAATGTTGCAGGTACGCCAAGGTGAATTTTGTTCAATAACAACAAGATTTTCAAGTTTGTCAAGATGTTACCATAATCTTCAAGGACGGCCTTTCAACTCGAAGGTTGAAGGTACAGTTGGAACTATCAAACTGTCACTATTTGGGACCGTTTTCAAGCTGCTACGGTGAACTATCAATAGAACATTTGGCGATTGATAAACGAATCAAATCCGATGCATTTAGTGGTACATACATGTATCCTGTTACATAAGTGTGTTTGTTTGTGCATGCATGTTGGTGGGAGTTTGGTGTGTGCAAGCGTGTTTGCGCATGACTGTGTGTGCGTGACCGTATGTGAGTCTGACTATGTGTGTGTGCAAGTGTGTGTCTGTTTAATCGCCCAAGTGTGTTTCTGTGTGTGTCTCTGCGTGTGAGCTTGTGTATTTCTGTGCACAGCTGTGTCTGTACATCTTTGTATGTTTGTGTATCTGATTTTGGGTGTGCGTGTGTGTGTGTGTTGCTGTCCGTGTCTGTATGTATGCCTTTGCACGTTTATGGCAGTTGTCTGTTCTGAGCAAGTATATGAATGTATTTGTCCGTCTCTGTGTCTGCGTGGCCATTATTAGAATTACCATCAATGTTCTGCAAACATCTTTTCAAACGGCGCAATATCGCGAGGTTTAATGTGTGGAACTTTATTCTATCACGCCAAGCTGTTTTAATCTGTCAAGAAGTTACAGTGCATTTTATAAACAAGTTTTATACCTGAAAGTAAAACATACATTTAAAACCATTTAATGTGTGTTTGCATACACGTATGTGTGCGTGTGTGTGTGCATGTGTGTATACATGTGTGTATCCGTGTGTTTCTATGCGTGTGTGTGTGTGCGCCTGGATGTGTATGCGTTTTGTTTGTATGTGTGAACATGTATGTGTGTGTCTATGCGAGTCTGCGCACCTGTCCTCGTGCTATGTGTATGTGTCTTCGCAGTTGTTAGCATGATTTTGGATGTGTGTCTGTCCGTGTCTGCGTGACTGTCTTCGGAATTATCATCATTTTTCTTCAAACTTTGCTCCAAATATTGCAGGTTTGCCAAGGTTAATTTTGTTGAATCACAACAAGATCTTCAAAGTCTGTCAAGAGGTTACTAAAATCTTCAAGGACGGCTTTTTAACTCGAAATTTGAAGGTACAGTTGGAACTATCAAGCTGTCAATATTTGGGACCTCTCTCAAGCTGCTATTGTGAACTCTCAATAGAACATTGATTGGTAAACGAATCAAATCCGTTGCATTTACTTGTACATACATGTATCCGGTTACATAAGTGTGTTTGTATGTGCATGCATGTTGGTGGGAGTTTGGTGTGTGCAAGCGTGTTTGCGCATGACTGCTATGCGTGACCAAATGTGAGTCTGACTATGTGTGTGTGCAAGTGTGTGTTCGTTTAATCGCCCAAGTGTGTTTCTGTGTGTGTCTCTGCGTGTGAGTTTGTGTATTTCTGTGCACAGCCGTGTCTGTACATTTTTGTATGTTTGTGTATCTGAGTTTGGGTGTGCACGCGTGTGTGTGTGTGTGTCGCTGTCCGTGTCTGTATGTATGCCTTTGCACGTTTATGGCAGTTGTCTGTTTTGAACAAGTATATGAATGTATTTGTCCGTCTCTGTGTCTGCGTGGCCATTATTAGAATTACCATCAATGTTCTGCAAACATCTTTTCAAATGGCGCAATATCGCGAGGTTTAATGTGTGGAACTTTATTCTATCACGACAAGCTGTTTTAATCTGTCAAGAAGTTACAGTGCATTTTATAAACAAGTTTTATACCTGAAAGTAAAACATACATTTAAAACCATTTAATGTGTGTTTGCATACACGTATGTGTGCGTGTGTGTGTGCATGTGTGTATACATGTGTGTATCCGTGTGTTTCTATGCGTGTGTGTGTGCGCCTGGATGTGTATGCGTTTTGTTTGTATGTGTGAACATGTATGTGTGTGTCTATGCGAGTCTGCGCACCTGTCCTCGTGCTATGTGTATGTGTCTTCGCAGTTGTTAGCATGATTTTGGATGTGTGTCTGTCCGTGTCTGCGTGACTGTCTTCGGAATTATCATCATTTTTCTTCAAACTTTGCTCCAAATATTGCAGGTTTGCCAAGGTTAATTTTGTTGAATCACAACAAGATCTTCAAAGTCTGTCAAGAGGTTACTAAAATCTTCAAGGACGGCTTTTTAACTCGAAATTTGAAGGTACAGTTGGAACTATCAAGCTGTCAATATTTGGGACCTCTCTCAAGCTGCTATTGTGAACTCTCAATAGAACATTGATTGGTAAACGAATCAAATCCGTTGCATTTACTTGTACATACATGTATCCGGTTACATAAGTGTGTTTGTATGTGCATGCATGTTGGTGGGAGTTTGGTGTGTGCAAGCGTGTTTGCGCATGACTGCTATGCGTGACCAAATGTGAGTCTGACTATGTGTGTGTGCAAGTGTGTGTTCGTTTAATCGCCCAAGTGTGTTTCTGTGTGTGTCTCTGCGTGTGAGTTTGTGTATTTCTGTGCACAGCCGTGTCTGTACATTTTTCTATGCTTGTGTATCTGAGTTTGGGTGTGCACGCGTGTGTGTGTGTGTCGCTGTCCGTGTCTGGATGTATGCCTTTGCACGTTTATGTCTGTGTCTGTTCTGAGCAAGTATATGAATGTATTTGTCCGTCTCTGTGTCTGCGTGACTATTATTAGAGTTACCATCAAAGCTCTGCAAACATTTTTCCAAATGCGGCAATTTCGCGAGATTTAATGTGGGGAACTTTATTCAATCACGCGAAGCTGTTTTAATCTGTCAAGAGGTTACCGTGCACTTTAAAAACAAGTTTTATACCCGCAAGTAAAATATACATTTAACACTATTTAATGTGTGTTTGAATACCTTTGTGTGTGCGTGTGTGTATGCATGTGCGTCCACGCGTGCGTGTGTGTGTGTGCGTGCGTGCGTGCGTGTGTGTGTGTGTGTGTCGCTGTCTGTATGTATGTCTTTGCGCGTTCATGTCTGTGTCTGTTCTGAGCAAGTATATGAATGTATTTGTCCGTCTCTGTGTCTGCGTGACTATTATTAGAGTTACCATCAAAGCTCTGCAAACATTTTTCCAAATGCGGCAATTTCGCGAGAATTAATGTGGGGAACTTTATTCAATCACGCGAAGCTGTTTTAATCTGTCAAGAGGTTACCGTGCACTTTAAAAACAAGTTTTATACCTGCAAGTAAAAGATACATTTAACACTATTTAATGTGTGTTTGAATACCTGTGTGTGTGCGTGTGTGTATGCATGACTATTATTAGAGTTACCATCAAAGCTCTGCAAACATTTTTCCAAATGCGGCAATTTCGCGAGAATTAATGTGGGGAACTTTATTCAATCACGCGAAGCTGTTTTAATCTGTCAAGAGGTTACCGTGCACTTTAAAAACAAGTTTTATACCTGCAAGTAAAAGATACATTTAACACTATTTAATGTGTGTTTGAATACCTGTGTGTATGCGTGTGTGTATGCATACGCGTGTGTGTGTGCGTCGCTGTCTGTGTCTGTGTGTATGTCTTTGCGCGTTCATGTCTGTGTCTGTTCTGAGCAAGTATATGAATGTATTTGTCCGTCTCTGTGTCTGCGTGGCTATTATTAGAATTACCATCAATGTTCTGCAAACATCTTTTCAAATGGCGCAATATCGCGAGGTTTAATGTGGGGAACTTTATTCTATCACGCCAAGCTGTTTTAATCTGTCAAGAAGTTACAGTGCACTTTATAAACAAGTTTTATACCTGAAAGTAAAACATACATTTAAAACCATTTAATGTGTGTTTGCATACACGTATGTGTGCGTGTGTGTGTGCATGTGTGTATACATGTGTGTATCCATGTGTTTCTATGCGTGTGTGTGTGCGCCTGGATGTGTATGCGTTTTGTTTGTATGTGTGAACATGTATGTGTGTGTCTATGCGAGTCTGCGCACGTGTCCTCGTGCTATGTGTATGTGTCTTCGCAGTTGTTAGCAGGTTTTTGAATGTGTGTCTGTCTGTGTCTGGGTGACTGTCATCGGAATTATCATTATTTTTTTTCAAAATTTGCTCCAAATGTTGCAGGTACGCCAAGGTGAATTTTGTTCAATAACAACAAGATTTTCAAGTTTGTCAAGATGTTACCATAATCTTCAAGGACGGCCTCTCAACTCGATGGTTGAAGGTACAGTTGGAACTATCAAACTGTCACTATTTGGGACCGTTATCAAGCTGCTACGGTGAACTATCAATAGAACATTTGGCGATTGATAAACGAATCAAATCCGATGCATTTAGTGGTACATACATGTATCCTGTTACATAATTGTGTTTGTTTGTGCATGCATGTTGGTGGGAGTTTGGTGTGTGCAAGCGTGTTTGCGCATGACTGTGTGTGCGTGACCGTATGTGAGTCTGACTATGTGTGTGTGTGCAAGTGTGTGTTCGTTTAATCGCCCAAGTGTGTTTCTGTGTGTGTCTCTGCGTGTGAGTTTGTGTATTTCTGTGCACAGCCGTGTCTGTACATTTTTCTATGCTTGTGTATCTGAGTTTGGGTGTGTTTGCGCGCGTGTGTGTGTGTGTGTCGCTGTCCGTGTCTGTGTGTATGCCTTTGCACGTTTATGGCAGGTGTCTGTTCTGAGCAAGTATATGAATGTATTTGTCCGTCCCTGTGTCTGCGTGGCTATTATTAGAATTACCATCAATGTTCTGCAAACATCTTTTTAAATGGCGCAATATCGCGAGGTTTAATGTGGGGAACTTTATTCTATCACGCCAAGCTGTTTTAATCTGTCAAGAAGTTACAGTGCACTTTATAAACAAGTTTTATACCTGAAAGAAAAACATACATTTAAAACCATTTAATGTGTGTTTGCATACACGTATGTGTGCGTGTGTGTGTGCATGTGTGTATACATGTGTGTATCCATGTGTTTCTATGCGTGTGTGTGTGCGCCTGGATGTGTATGCGTTTTGTTTGTATGTGTGAACATGTATGTGTGTGTCTATGCGAGTCTGCGCACCTGTCCTCGTGCTATGTGTATGTGTTTTCGCAGTTTTTAGCAGGTTTTTGATTTTGTGTCTGTCTGGGTCTGGGTGACTGTCATCGGAATTATCATTTTTTTTTTCAAAATTTGCTCCAAATGTTGCAGGTACGCCAAGGTGAATTTTGTTCAATAACAACAAGATTTTCAAGTTTGTCAAGATGTTACCATAATCTTCAAGGACGGCCTTTCAACTCGAAGGTTGAAGGTACAGTTGGAACTATCAAACTGTCACTATTTGGGACCGTTTTCAAGCTGCTACGGTGAACTATCAATAGAACATTTGGCGATTGATAAACGAATCAAATCCGATGCATTTAGTGGTACATACATGTATCCTGTTACATAAGTGTGTTTGTTTGTGCATGCATGTTGGTGGGAGTTTGGTGTGTGCAAGCGTGTTTGCGCATGACTGTGTGTGCGTGACCGTATGTGAGTCTGACTATGTGTGTGTGCAAGTGTGTGTCTGTTTAATCGCCCAAGTGTGTTTCTGTGTGTGTCTCTGCGTGTGAGCTTGTGTATTTCTGTGCACAGCTGTGTCTGTACATCTTTGTATGTTTGTGTATCTGATTTTGGGTGTGCGTGTGTGTGTGTGTTGCTGTCCGTGTCTGTATGTATGCCTTTGCACGTTTATGGCAGTTGTCTGTTCTGAGCAAGTATATGAATGTATTTGTCCGTCTCTGTGTCTGCGTGGCCATTATTAGAATTACCATCAATGTTCTGCAAACATCTTTTCAAACGGCGCAATATCGCGAGGTTTAATGTGTGGAACTTTATTCTATCACGCCAAGCTGTTTTAATCTGTCAAGAAGTTACAGTGCATTTTATAAACAAGTTTTATACCTGAAAGTAAAACATACATTTAAAACCATTTAATGTGTGTTTGCATACACGTATGTGTGCGTGTGTGTGTGCATGTGTGTATACATGTGTGTATCCGTGTGTTTCTATGCGTGTGTGTGTGTGCGCCTGGATGTGTATGCGTTTTGTTTGTATGTGTGAACATGTATGTGTGTGTCTATGCGAGTCTGCGCACCTGTCCTCGTGCTATGTGTATGTGTCTTCGCAGTTGTTAGCATGATTTTGGATGTGTGTCTGTCCGTGTCTGCGTGACTGTCTTCGGAATTATCATCATTTTTCTTCAAACTTTGCTCCAAATATTGCAGGTTTGCCAAGGTTAATTTTGTTGAATCACAACAAGATCTTCAAAGTCTGTCAAGAGGTTACTAAAATCTTCAAGGACGGCTTTTTAACTCGAAATTTGAAGGTACAGTTGGAACTATCAAGCTGTCAATATTTGGGACCTCTCTCAAGCTGCTATTGTGAACTCTCAATAGAACATTGATTGGTAAACGAATCAAATCCGTTGCATTTACTTGTACATACATGTATCCGGTTACATAAGTGTGTTTGTATGTGCATGCATGTTGGTGGGAGTTTGGTGTGTGCAAGCGTGTTTGCGCATGACTGCTATGCGTGACCAAATGTGAGTCTGACTATGTGTGTGTGCAAGTGTGTGTTCGTTTAATCGCCCAAGTGTGTTTCTGTGTGTGTCTCTGCGTGTGAGTTTGTGTATTTCTGTGCACAGCCGTGTCTGTACATTTTTGTATGTTTGTGTATCTGAGTTTGGGTGTGCACGCGTGTGTGTGTGTGTGTCGCTGTCCGTGTCTGTATGTATGCCTTTGCACGTTTATGGCAGTTGTCTGTTTTGAACAAGTATATGAATGTATTTGTCCGTCTCTGTGTCTGCGTGGCCATTATTAGAATTACCATCAATGTTCTGCAAACATCTTTTCAAATGGCGCAATATCGCGAGGTTTAATGTGTGGAACTTTATTCTATCACGACAAGCTGTTTTAATCTGTCAAGAAGTTACAGTGCATTTTATAAACAAGTTTTATACCTGAAAGTAAAACATACATTTAAAACCATTTAATGTGTGTTTGCATACACGTATGTGTGCGTGTGTGTGTGCATGTGTGTATACATGTGTGTATCCGTGTGTTTCTATGCGTGTGTGTGTGCGCCTGGATGTGTATGCGTTTTGTTTGTATGTGTGAACATGTATGTGTGTGTCTATGCGAGTCTGCGCACCTGTCCTCGTGCTATGTGTATGTGTCTTCGCAGTTGTTAGCATGATTTTGGATGTGTGTCTGTCCGTGTCTGCGTGACTGTCTTCGGAATTATCATCATTTTTCTTCAAACTTTGCTCCAAATATTGCAGGTTTGCCAAGGTTAATTTTGTTGAATCACAACAAGATCTTCAAAGTCTGTCAAGAGGTTACTAAAATCTTCAAGGACGGCTTTTTAACTCGAAATTTGAAGGTACAGTTGGAACTATCAAGCTGTCAATATTTGGGACCTCTCTCAAGCTGCTATTGTGAACTCTCAATAGAACATTGATTGGTAAACGAATCAAATCCGTTGCATTTACTTGTACATACATGTATCCGGTTACATAAGTGTGTTTGTATGTGCATGCATGTTGGTGGGAGTTTGGTGTGTGCAAGCGTGTTTGCGCATGACTGCTATGCGTGACCAAATGTGAGTCTGACTATGTGTGTGTGCAAGTGTGTGTTCGTTTAATCGCCCAAGTGTGTTTCTGTGTGTGTCTCTGCGTGTGAGTTTGTGTATTTCTGTGCACAGCCGTGTCTGTACATTTTTCTATGCTTGTGTATCTGAGTTTGGGTGTGCACGCGTGTGTGTGTGTGTCGCTGTCCGTGTCTGGATGTATGCCTTTGCACGTTTATGTCTGTGTCTGTTCTGAGCAAGTATATGAATGTATTTGTCCGTCTCTGTGTCTGCGTGACTATTATTAGAGTTACCATCAAAGCTCTGCAAACATTTTTCCAAATGCGGCAATTTCGCGAGATTTAATGTGGGGAACTTTATTCAATCACGCGAAGCTGTTTTAATCTGTCAAGAGGTTACCGTGCACTTTAAAAACAAGTTTTATACCCGCAAGTAAAATATACATTTAACACTATTTAATGTGTGTTTGAATACCTTTGTGTGTGCGTGTGTGTATGCATGTGCGTCCACGCGTGCGTGTGTGTGTGTGCGTGCGTGCGTGCGTGTGTGTGTGTGTGTGTCGCTGTCTGTATGTATGTCTTTGCGCGTTCATGTCTGTGTCTGTTCTGAGCAAGTATATGAATGTATTTGTCCGTCTCTGTGTCTGCGTGACTATTATTAGAGTTACCATCAAAGCTCTGCAAACATTTTTCCAAATGCGGCAATTTCGCGAGAATTAATGTGGGGAACTTTATTCAATCACGCGAAGCTGTTTTAATCTGTCAAGAGGTTACCGTGCACTTTAAAAACAAGTTTTATACCTGCAAGTAAAAGATACATTTAACACTATTTAATGTGTGTTTGAATACCTGTGTGTGTGCGTGTGTGTATGCATGACTATTATTAGAGTTACCATCAAAGCTCTGCAAACATTTTTCCAAATGCGGCAATTTCGCGAGAATTAATGTGGGGAACTTTATTCAATCACGCGAAGCTGTTTTAATCTGTCAAGAGGTTACCGTGCACTTTAAAAACAAGTTTTATACCTGCAAGTAAAAGATACATTTAACACTATTTAATGTGTGTTTGAATACCTGTGTGTATGCGTGTGTGTATGCATACGCGTGTGTGTGTGCGTCGCTGTCTGTGTCTGTGTGTATGTCTTTGCGCGTTCATGTCTGTGTCTGTTCTGAGCAAGTATATGAATGTATTTGTCCGTCTCTGTGTCTGCGTGGCTATTATTAGAATTACCATCAATGTTCTGCAAACATCTTTTCAAATGGCGCAATATCGCGAGGTTTAATGTGGGGAACTTTATTCTATCACGCCAAGCTGTTTTAATCTGTCAAGAAGTTACAGTGCACTTTATAAACAAGTTTTATACCTGAAAGTAAAACATACATTTAAAACCATTTAATGTGTGTTTGCATACACGTATGTGTGCGTGTGTGTGTGCATGTGTGTATACATGTGTGTATCCATGTGTTTCTATGCGTGTGTGTGTGCGCCTGGATGTGTATGCGTTTTGTTTGTATGTGTGAACATGTATGTGTGTGTCTATGCGAGTCTGCGCACGTGTCCTCGTGCTATGTGTATGTGTCTTCGCAGTTGTTAGCAGGTTTTTGAATGTGTGTCTGTCTGTGTCTGGGTGACTGTCATCGGAATTATCATTATTTTTTTTCAAAATTTGCTCCAAATGTTGCAGGTACGCCAAGGTGAATTTTGTTCAATAACAACAAGATTTTCAAGTTTGTCAAGATGTTACCATAATCTTCAAGGACGGCCTCTCAACTCGATGGTTGAAGGTACAGTTGGAACTATCAAACTGTCACTATTTGGGACCGTTATCAAGCTGCTACGGTGAACTATCAATAGAACATTTGGCGATTGATAAACGAATCAAATCCGATGCATTTAGTGGTACATACATGTATCCTGTTACATAATTGTGTTTGTTTGTGCATGCATGTTGGTGGGAGTTTGGTGTGTGCAAGCGTGTTTGCGCATGACTGTGTGTGCGTGACCGTATGTGAGTCTGACTATGTGTGTGTGTGCAAGTGTGTGTTCGTTTAATCGCCCAAGTGTGTTTCTGTGTGTGTCTCTGCGTGTGAGCTCAGGTATTTCTGTGCACAGCTGTGTCTGTACATCTTTGTATGTTTGTGTATCTGAGTTTGGGTGTGCACGCGTGTGTGTGTGTGTGGCGCTGTCCGTGTCTGTATGTATGCCTTTGCACGTTTATGTCTGTGTCTGTTCTGAGCAAGTATATGAATGTATTTGTCCGTCTCTGTGTCTGCGTGACTATTATTAGAGTTACCATCAAAGCTCTGCAAACATTTTTCGAAATGCGGCAATTTCGCGAGATTTAATGTAGGGAACTTTATTCAATCACGCGAAGCTGTTTTAATCTGTCAAGAGGTTACCGTGCACTTTTAAAACAAGTTTTATACCCGCAAGTAAAAGATACATTTAACACTATTTAATGTGTGTTTTAATACCTGTGTGTGTGCGTGTGTGTATGCATGTGCGTCCACGCGTGTGTGTGTGCGTGTGTGCGTGTGTGTGCGTGCGTGTGCGTGCGTGTGTGTGCACGTGTGTGCGCGCGTGTGCGCGCGTGTGTGCGCGCGTGTGTGTGCGTGTGTGTGCGTGCGTGTGTGTGCGCGTGTGTGTGTGTGTGTGTGTGGTTCGCTGTCCGTGTGTATGCCTTTGCACGTTTATGTCTGTGTCTGTTCTGAGCAAGTATATGAATGTATTTGTCCGTCTCTGTGTCTGCGTGACTATTATTAGAGTTACCATCAAAGCTCTGCAAACATTTTTCCAAATGCGGCAATTTTGCGAGATTTAATGTGGGGAACTTTATTCAATCACGCGTAGCTGTTTTAATCTGTCAAGAGGTTACCGTGCACTTTTAAAACAAGTTTTATACCCGCAAGTAAAAGATACATTTAACACTATTTAATGTGTGTTTGAATACCTGTGTGTGTGCGCGTGTGTATGCATGTGCGTCCACGTGTGTGTGTGTGTGTGTGTGTGTCGCTGTCTGTGTCTGTGTGTATGTCTTTGCGCGTTCATGTCTGTGTCTGTTCTGAGCAAGTATATGAATGTATTTGTCCGTCTCTGTGTCTGCGTGGCTATTATTAGAATTACCATCAATGTTCTGCAAACATCTTTTCAAATGGCGCAATATCGCGAGGTTTAATGTGGGGAACTTTATTCTATCACGCCAAGCTGTTTTAATCTGTCAAGAAGTTACAGTGCATTTTAAAAACCAGTTTTATACCCACAAGTAAAAGATACATTTAACACTATTTAATGTGTTTTTGAATACCTGTGTGTGTGCGTGTGTGTATGCATGTGCGTCCACATGTGTGTGTGTGTGCGCTTGTATGTGTATGCGTTTTGTTTGTGTGTTTTAACATGTATACATGCGTCTATGCAGGTCTGCCCATCTGTCCTCGTGCTATGTGTATGTGTCTTCGCAGTTGTTAGCATGATTTTGGATGTGTGTCTGTCCGGGTCTGCGTGACTGTCTTCGGAATTATCATCATTTTTCTTCAAACTTTGCTCCAAATATTGCAGGTTTGCCAAGGTTAATTTTGTTGAATCACAACAAGATCTTCAAAGTCTGTCAAGAGGTTACTAAAATCTTCAAGGACGGCTTTTTAACTCGAAATTTGAAGGTACAGTTGGAACTATCAAGCTGTCAATATTTGGGACCTCTCTCAAGCTGCTATTGTGAACTCTCAATAGAACATTGATTGGTAAACGAATCAAATCCGTTGCATTTACTTGTACATACATGTATCCGGTTACATAAGTGTGTTTGTATGTGCATGCATGTTGGTTGGAGTTTGGTGTGTGCAAGCGTGTTTGCGCATGACTGCTATGCGTGACTGTATGTGAGTCTGACTATGTGTGTGTGCAAGTGTGTGTTCGTTTAATCGCCCAAGTGTGTTTCTGTGTGTGTCTCTGCGTGTGAGTTTGTGTATTTCTGTGCACAGCCGTGTCTGTACATTTTTCTATGCTTGTGTATCTGAGTTTGGGTGTGTTTGCGCGCGTGTGTGTGTGTGTGTGTGTGTCGCTGTCCGTGTCTGTGTGTATGCCTTTGCACGTTTATGGCAGGTGTCTGTTCTGAGCAAGTATATGAATGTATTTGTCCGTCCCTGTGTCTGCGTGGCTATTATTAGAATTACCATCAATGTTCTGCAAACATCTTTTTAAATGGCGCAATATCGCGAGGTTTAATGTGGGGAACTTTATTCTATCACGCCAAGCTGTTTTAATCTGTCAAGAAGTTACAGTGCACTTTATAAACAAGTTTTATACCTGAAAGTAAAACATACATTTAAAACCATTTAATGTGTGTTTGCATACACGTATGTGTGCGTGTGTGTGTGCATGTGTGTATACATGTGTGTATCCATGTGTTTCTATGCGTGTGTGTGTGCGCCTGGATGTGTATGCGTTTTGTTTGTATGTGTGAACATGTATGTGTGTGTCTATGCGAGTCTGCGCACCTGTCCTCGTGCTATGTGTATGTGTCTTCGCAGTTGTTAGCAGGTTTTTGAATGTGTGTCTGTCTGTGTCTGGGTGACTGTCATCAGAATTATCATTATTTTTTGTAAAACTTTGCTCCAAATGTTGCAGGTACGCCAAGGTGAATTTTGTTCATTAACAACAAGAATTTCAAAGTGTGTCAAGAGGTTACTATAATCTTCAAGGACGGCTTCTCACTCGAAAGTTGAAGGTACAGTTGGAACTATCAAACTGTTCCTATTTTGGACAGCTATCAAGCTGCCACAATGAACTCTCAAAAGAACATTTGGCGATTGATAATCAAATCAAATCCGTTGAATTTAATGGTACATACATGTATCTGGTTACATAAGCGCGTGTGTATGTGCATGCGTGTTGGTGAGAGTTTGGTGTGTGCAAGTGTGTTTGCGCAAGACTGCGTGTGTGTGACTGTATGTGTGTGCGGCTATGCGTGCGTGCAAGTGTGTCTGTTTGATCGCCTGAGTGTGTTTCTGTGTGAGTCTCTGCATGTGAGTTTGTGTATTTCTGTGCACAGCTGTGTCTGTACATCTTTGTATGTTTGTGTATCTGAGTTTGGGTGTGTTTGCACGCGTGTGTGTGTGTGTGTGTGTCGCTGTCTGTGTCTGTGTGTATATCTTTGCGCGTTCATGTCTGTGTCTGTTCTGAATAAGTATATGAATGTATTTGTCCGTCTCTGTGTCTGCGTGGCTATTATTAGAATTACCATCAATGTTCTGCAAACATCTTTTCAAATGGCGCAATATCGTGAGGTTTAATGTGGGGAACTTTATTCTATCACGCCAAGCTGTTTTAATCTGTCAAGAAGTTACAGTGCACTTTATAAACAAGTTTTATACCTGAAAGTAAAACATACATTTAAAACCATTTAATGTGTGTTTGCATACACGTATGTGTGCGTGTGTGTGTGCATGTGTGTATACATGTGTGTATCCATGTGTTTCTATGCGTGTGTGTGTGCGCCTGGATGTGTATGCGTTTTGTTTGTATGTGTGAACATGTATGTGTGTGTCTATGCGAGTCTGCGCACCTGTCCTCGTGCTATGTGTATGTGTCTTCGCAGTTGTTAGCAGGTTTTTTAATGTGTGTCTGTCTGTGTCTGGGTGACTGTCATCGGAATTATCATTATTTTTTTTCAAAATTTGCTCCAAATGTTGCAGGTACGCCAAGGTGAATTTTGTTCAATAACAACAAGATTTTCAAGTTTGTCAAGATGTTACCATAATCTTCAAGGACGGCCTTTCAACTCGAAGGTTGAAGGTACAGTTGGAACTATCAAACTGTCACTATTTGGGACCGTTATCAAGCTGCTACGGTGAACTATCAATAGAACATTTGGCGATTGATAAACGAATCCAATCCGATGCATTTAGTGGTACATACATGTATCCTGTTACATAAGTGTGTTTGTTTGTGCATGCATGTTGGTGGGAGTTTGGTGTGTGCAAGCGTGTTTGCGCATGACTGTGTGTGCGTGACCGTATGTGAGTCTGATTATGTGTGTGTGCAAGTGTGTGTCTGTTTAATCGCCCAAGTGTGTTTCTGTGTGTGTCTCTGCGTGTGAGCTTGTGTATTTTTGTGCACAGCTGTGTCTGTACATCTTTGTATGTTTGTGTATCTGAGTTTGGGTGTGCATGCGTGTGTGTGTGTGTCGCTGTCCGTGTCTGTATGTATGCCTTTGCACGTTTATGTCTGTGTCTGTTCTGAGCAAGTATATGAATGTATTTGTCCGTCTCTGTGTCTGCGTGACTATTATTAGAGTTACCATCAAAGCTCTGCAAACATTTTTCCAAATGCGGCAATTTCGCGAGATTTAATGTGGGGAACTTTATTCAATCACGCATAGCTGTTTTATTCTGTCAAGAGGTTACCGTGCACTTTAAAAACAAGTTTTATACCCGCAAGTAAAAGATACATTTAACACTATTTAATGTGTGTTTGAATACCTGTGTGTGTGCGCGTGTGTATGCATGTGCGTCCACGTGTGTGTGTGTGTGTCGCTGTCTGTGTCTGTGTGTATGACTTTGCGCGTTCATGTCTGTGTCTGTTCTGAGCAAGTATATGAATGTATTTGTCCGTCTCTGTGTCTGCGTGGCTATTATTAGAATTACCATCAATGTTCTGCAAACATCTTTTCAAATGGCGCAATATCGCGAGGTTTAATGTGGGGAACTTTATTCAATCACGCGAAGCTGTTTTAATCTGTCAAGAAGTTACAGTGCATTTTAAAAACCAGTTTTATACCCACAAGTAAAAGATACATTTAACACTATTTAATGTGTGTTTGAATACCTGTGTGTGTGCGTGTGTGTATGCATGTGCGTCCACATGTGTGTGTGTGTGCGCTTGTATGTGTATGCGTTTTGTTTGTGTGTTTTAACATGTATACATGCGTCTATGCAGGTCTGCCCATCTGTCCTCGTGCTATGTGTATGTGTCTTCGCAGTTGTTAGCATGATTTTGGATGTGTGTCTGTCCGGGTCTGCGTGACTGTCTTCGGAATTATCATCATTTTTCTTCAAACTTTGCTCCAAATATTGCAGGTTTGCCAAGGTTAATTTTGTTGAATCACAACAAGATCTTCAAAGTCTGTCAAGAGGTTACTAAAATCTTCAAGGACGGCTTTTTAACTCGAAATTTGAAGGTACAGTTGGAACTATCAAGCTGTCAATATTTGGGACCTCTCTCAAGCTGCTATTGTGAACTCTCAATAGAACATTGATTGGTAAACGAATCAAATCCGTTGCATTTACTTGTACATACATGTATCCGGTTACATAAGTGTGTTTGTATGTGCATGCATGTTGGTTGGAGTTTGGTGTGTGCAAGCGTGTTTGCGCATGACTGCTATGCGTGACTGTATGTGAGTCTGACTATGTGTGTGTGCAAGTGTGTGTTCGTTTAATCGCCCAAGTGTGTTTCTGTGTGTGTCTCTGCGTGTGAGTTTGTGTATTTCTGTGCACAGCCGTGTCTGTACATTTTTCTATGCTTGTGTATCTGAGTTTGGGTGTGTTTGCGCGCGTGTGTGTGTGTGTGTGTCGCTGTCCGTGTCTGTGTGTATGCCTTTGCACGTTTATGGCAGGTGTCTGTTCTGAGCAAGTATATGAATGTATTTGTCCGTCCCTGTGTCTGCGTGGCTATTATTAGAATTACCATCAATGTTCTGCAAACATCTTTTTAAATGGCGCAATATCGCGAGGTTTAATGTGGGGAACTTTATTCTATCACGCCAAGCTGTTTTAATCTGTCAAGAAGTTACAGTGCACTTTATAAACAAGTTTTATACCTGAAAGAAAAACATACATTTAAAACCATTTAATGTGTGTTTGCATACACGTATGTGTGCGTGTGTGTGTGCATGTGTGTATACATGTGTGTATCCATGTGTTTCTATGCGTGTGTGTGTGCGCCTGGATGTGTATGCGTTTTGTTTGTATGTGTGAACATGTATGTGTGTGTCTATGCGAGTCTGCGCACCTGTCCTCGTGCTATGTGTATGTGTTTTCGCAGTTTTTAGCAGGTTTTTGATTTTGTGTCTGTCTGGGTCTGGGTGACTGTCATCGGAATTATCATTTTTTTTTTCAAAATTTGCTCCAAATGTTGCAGGTACGCCAAGGTGAATTTTGTTCAATAACAACAAGATTTTCAAGTTTGTCAAGATGTTACCATAATCTTCAAGGACGGCCTTTCAACTCGAAGGTTGAAGGTACAGTTGGAACTATCAAACTGTCACTATTTGGGACCGTTTTCAAGCTGCTACGGTGAACTATCAATAGAACATTTGGCGATTGATAAACGAATCAAATCCGATGCATTTAGTGGTACATACATGTATCCTGTTACATAAGTGTGTTTGTTTGTGCATGCATGTTGGTGGGAGTTTGGTGTGTGCAAGCGTGTTTGCGCATGACTGTGTGTGCGTGACCGTATGTGAGTCTGACTATGTGTGTGTGCAAGTGTGTGTCTGTTTAATCGCCCAAGTGTGTTTCTGTGTGTGTCTCTGCGTGTGAGCTTGTGTATTTCTGTGCACAGCTGTGTCTGTACATCTTTGTATGTTTGTGTATCTGATTTTGGGTGTGCGTGTGTGTGTGTCGCTGTCCGTGTCTGTATGTATGCCTTTGCACGTTTATGGCAGTTGTCTGTTCTGAGCAAGTATATGAATGTATTTGTCCGTCTCTGTGTCTGCGTGGCCATTATTAGAATTACCATCAATGTTCTGCAAACATCTTTTCAAACGGCGCAATATCGCGAGGTTTAATGTGTGGAACTTTTTTCTATCACGCCAAGCTGTTTTAATCTGTCAAGAAGTTACAGTGCATTTTATAAACAAGTTTTATACCTGAAAGTAAAACATACATTTAAAACCATTTAATGTGTGTTTGCATACACGTATGTGTGCGTGTGTGTGTGCATGTGTGTATACATGTGTGTATCCGTGTGTTTCTATGCGTGTGTGTGTGCGCCTGGATGTGTATGCGTTTTGTTTGTATGTGTGAACATGTATGTGTGTGTCTATGCGAGTCTGCGCACCTGTCCTCGTGCTATGTGTATGTGTCTTCGCAGTTGTTAGCATGATTTTGGATGTGTGTCTGTCCGTGTCTGCGTGACTGTCTTCGGAATTATCATCATTTTTCTTCAAACTTTGCTCCAAATATTGCAGGTTTGCCAAGGTTAATTTTGTTGAATCACAACAAGATCTTCAAAGTCTGTCAAGAGGTTACTAAAATCTTCAAGGACGGCTTTTTAACTCGAAATTTGAAGGTACAGTTGGAACTATCAAGCTGTCAATATTTGGGACCTCTCTCAAGCTGCTATTGTGAACTCTCAATAGAACATTGATTGGTAAACGAATCAAATCCGTTGCATTTACTTGTACATACATGTATCCGGTTACATAAGTGTGTTTGTATGTGCATGCATGTTGGTGGGAGTTTGGTGTGTGCAAGCGTGTTTGCGCATGACTGCTATGCGTGACCAAATGTGAGTCTGACTATGTGTGTGTGCAAGTGTGTGTTCGTTTAATCGCCCAAGTGTGTTTCTGTGTGTGTCTCTGCGTGTGAGTTTGTGTATTTCTGTGCACAGCCGTGTCTGTACATTTTTGTATGTTTGTGTATCTGAGTTTGGGTGTGCACGCGTGTGTGTGTGTGTGTCGCTGTCCGTGTCTGTATGTATGCCTTTGCACGTTTATGGCAGTTGTCTGTTTTGAGCAAGTATATGAATGTATTTGTCCGTCTCTGTGTCTGCGTGGCCATTATTAGAATTACCATCAATGTTCTGCAAACATCTTTTCAAATGGCGCAATATCGCGAGGTTTAATGTGTGGAACTTTATTCTATCACGCCAAGCTGTTTTAATCTGTCAAGAAGTTACAGTGCATTTTATAAACAAGTTTTATACCTGAAAGTAAAACATACATTTAAAACCATTTAATGTGTGTTTGCATACACGTATGTGTGCGTGTGTGTGTGCATGTGTGTATACATGTGTGTATCCGTGTGTTTCTATGCGTGTGTGTGTGCGCCTGGATGTGTATGCGTTTTGTTTGTATGTGTGAACATGTATGTGTGTGTCTATGCGAGTCTGCGCACCTGTCCTCGTGCTATGTGTATGTGTCTTCGCAGTTGTTAGCATGATTTTGGATGTGTGTCTGTCCGTGTCTGCGTGACTGTCTTCGGAATTATCATCATTTTTCTTCAAACTTTGCTCCAAATATTGCAGGTTTGCCAAGGTTAATTTTGTTGAATCACAACAAGATCTTCAAAGTCTGTCAAGAGGTTACTAAAATCTTCAAGGACGGCTTTTTAACTCGAAATTTGAAGGTACAGTTGGAACTATCAAGCTGTCAATATTTGGGACCTCTCTCAAGCTGCTATTGTGAACTCTCAATAGAACATTGATTGGTAAACGAATCAAATCCGTTGCATTTACTTGTACATACATGTATCCGGTTACATAAGTGTGTTTGTATGTGCATGCATGTTGGTGGGAGTTTGGTGTGTGCAAGCGTGTTTGCGCATGACTGCTATGCGTGACCAAATGTGAGTCTGACTATGTGTGTGTGCAAGTGTGTGTTCGTTTAATCGCCCAAGTGTGTTTCTGTGTGTGTCTCTGCGTGTGAGTTTGTGTATTTCTGTGCACAGCCGTGTCTGTACATTTTTCTATGCTTGTGTATCTGAGTTTGGGTGTGCACGCGTGTGTGTGTGTGTCGCTGTCCGTGTCTGGATGTATGCCTTTGCACGTTTATGTCTGTGTCTGTTCTGAGCAAGTATATGAATGTATTTGTCCGTCTCTGTGTCTGCGTGACTATTATTAGAGTTACCATCAAAGCTCTGCAAACATTTTTCGAAATGCGGCAATTTCGCGAGATTTAATGTGGGGAACTTTATTCAATCACGCGAAGCTGTTTTAATCTGTCAAGAGGTTACCGTGCACTTTAAAAACAAGTTTTATACCCGCAAGTAAAATATACATTTAACACTATTTAATGTGTGTTTGAATACCTGTGTGTGTGCGTGTGTGTATGCATGTGCGTCCACGCGTGCGTGTGTGTGCGTGCGTGCGTGCGTGCGTGTGTGTGTGTGTGTGTGTCGCTGTCTGTATGTATGTCTTTGCGCGTTCATGTCTGTGTCTGTTCTGAGCAAGTATATGAATGTATTTGTCCGTCTCTGTGTCTGCGTGACTATTATTAGAGTTACCATCAAAGCTCTGCAAACATTTTTCCAAATGCGGCAATTTCGCGAGAATTAATGTGGGGAACTTTATTCAATCACGCGAAGCTGTTTTAATCTGTCAAGAGGTTACCGTGCACTTTAAAAACAAGTTTTATACCTGCAAGTAAAAGATACATTTAACACTATTTAATGTGTGTTTGAATACCTGTGTGTGTGCGTGTGTGTATGCATGTGCGTCCACGCGTGTGTGTGTGCGTCGCTGTCTGTGTCTGTGTGTATGTCTTTGCGCGTTCATGTCTGTGTCTGTTCTGAGCAAGTATATGAATGTATTTGTCCGTCTCTGTGTCTGCGTGGCTATTATTAGAATTACCATCAATGTTCTGCAAACATCTTTTCAAATGGCGCAATATCGCGAGGTTTAATGTGGGGAACTTTATTCTATCACGCCAAGCTGTTTTAATCTGTCAAGAAGTTACAGTGCACTTTATAAACAAGTTTTATACCTGAAAGTAAAACATACATTTAAAACCATTTAATGTGTGTTTGCATACACGTATGTGTGCGTGTGTGTGTGCATGTGTGTATACATGTGTGTATCCATGTGTTTCTATGCGTGTGTGTGTGCGCCTGGATGTGTATGCGTTTTGTTTGTATGTGTGAACATGTATGTGTGTGTCTATGCGAGTCTGCGCACGTGTCCTCGTGCTATGTGTATGTGTCTTCGCAGTTGTTAGCAGGTTTTTGAATGTGTGTCTGTCTGTGTCTGGGTGACTGTCATCGGAATTATCATTATTTTTTTTCAAAATTTGCTCCAAATGTTGCAGGTACGCCAAGGTGAATTTTGTTCAATAACAACAAGATTTTCAAGTTTGTCAAGATGTTACCATAATCTTCAAGGACGGCCTCTCAACTCGATGGTTGAAGGTACAGTTGGAACTATCAAACTGTCACTATTTGGGACCGTTATCAAGCTGCTACGGTGAACTATCAATAGAACATTTGGCGATTGATAAACGAATCAAATCCGATGCATTTAGTGGTACATACATGTATCCTGTTACATAATTGTGTTTGTTTGTGCATGCATGTTGGTGGGAGTTTGGTGTGTGCAAGCGTGTTTGCGCATGACTGTGTGTGCGTGACCGTATGTGAGTCTGACTATGTGTGTGTGTGCAAGTGTGTGTTCGTTTAATCGCCCAAGTGTGTTTCTGTGTGTGTCTCTGCGTGTGAGCTCAGGTATTTCTGTGCACAGCTGTGTCTGTACATCTTTGTATGTTTGTGTATCTGAGTTTGGGTGTGCACGCGTGTGTGTGTGGCGCTGTCCGTGTCTGTATGTATGCCTTTGCACGTTTATGTCTGTGTCTGTTCTGAGCAAGTATATGAATGTATTTGTCCGTCTCTGTGTCTGCGTGACTATTATTAGAGTTACCATCAAAGCTCTGCAAACATTTTTCAAAATGCGGCAATTTCGCGAGATTTAATGTAGGGAACTTTATTCAATCACGCGAAGCTGTTTTAATCTGTCAAGAGGTTACCGTGCACTTTTAAAACAAGTTTTATACCCGCAAGTAAAAGATACATTTAACACTATTTAATGTGTGTTTTAATACCTGTGTGTGTGCGTGTGTGTATGCATGTGCGTCCACGCGTGTGTGTGTGCGTGTGTGCGTGTGTATGCGTGTGTGTGCGTGCGTGTGCGTGCGTGTGTGTGCACGTGTGTGCGCGCGTGTGCGCGCGTGTGTGCGCGCGTGTGTGTGCGTGTGTGTGCGTGCGTGTGTGCACGCGTGTGTGTGTGTCGCTGTCTGTGTCTGTGTGTATGTCTTTGCGCGTTCATGTCTGTGTCTGTTCTGAGCAAGTATATGAATGTATTTGTCCGTCTCTGTGTCTGCGTGGCTATTATTAGAATTACCATCAATGTTCTGCAAACATCTTTTCAAATGGCGCAATATCGCGAGGTTTAATGTGGGGAACTTTATTCTATCACGCCAAGCTGTTTTAATCTGTCAAGAAGTTACAGTGCATTTTAAAAACCAGTTTTATACCCACAAGTAAAAGATACATTTAACACTATTTAATGTGTTTTTGAATACCTGTGTGTGTGCGTGTGTGTATGCATGTGCGTCCACATGTGTGTGTGTGTGCGCTTGTATGTGTATGCGTTTTGTTTGTGTGTTTTAACATGTATACATGCGTCTATGCAGGTCTGCCCATCTGTCCTCGTGCTATGTGTATGTGTCTTCGCAGTTGTTAGCATGATTTTGGATGTGTGTCTGTCCGGGTCTGCGTGACTGTCTTCGGAATTATCATCATTTTTCTTCAAACTTTGCTCCAAATATTGCAGGTTTGCCAAGGTTAATTTTGTTGAATCACAACAAGATCTTCAAAGTCTGTCAAGAGGTTACTAAAATCTTCAAGGACGGCTTTTTAACTCGAAATTTGAAGGTACAGTTGGAACTATCAAGCTGTCAATATTTGGGACCTCTCTCAAGCTGCTATTGTGAACTCTCAATAGAACATTGATTGGTAAACGAATCAAATCCGTTGCATTTACTTGTACATACATGTATCCGGTTACATAAGTGTGTTTGTATGTGCATGCATGTTGGTTGGAGTTTGGTGTGTGCAAGCGTGTTTGCGCATGACTGCTATGCGTGACTGTATGTGAGTCTGACTATGTGTGTGTGCAAGTGTGTGTTCGTTTAATCGCCCAAGTGTGTTTCTGTGTGTGTCTCTGCGTGTGAGTTTGTGTATTTCTGTGCACAGCCGTGTCTGTACATTTTTCTATGCTTGTGTATCTGAGTTTGGGTGTGTTTGCGCGCGTGTGTGTGTGTGTGTGTGTCGCTGTCCGTGTCTGTGTGTATGCCTTTGCACGTTTATGGCAGGTGTCTGTTCTGAGCAAGTATATGAATGTATTTGTCCGTCCCTGTGTCTGCGTGGCTATTATTAGAATTACCATCAATGTTCTGCAAACATCTTTTTAAATGGCGCAATATCGCGAGGTTTAATGTGGGGAACTTTATTCTATCACGCCAAGCTGTTTTAATCTGTCAAGAAGTTACAGTGCACTTTATAAACAAGTTTTATACCTGAAAGTAAAACATACATTTAAAACCATTTAATGTGTGTTTGCATACACGTATGTGTGCGTGTGTGTGTGCATGTGTGTATACATGTGTGTATCCATGTGTTTCTATGCGTGTGTGTGTGCGCCTGGATGTGTATGCGTTTTGTTTGTATGTGTGAACATGTATGTGTGTGTCTATGCGAGTCTGCGCACCTGTCCTCGTGCTATGTGTATGTGTCTTCGCAGTTGTTAGCAGGTTTTTGAATGTGTGTCTGTCTGTGTCTGGGTGACTGTCATCAGAATTATCATTATTTTTTGTAAAACTTTGCTCCAAATGTTGCAGGTACGCCAAGGTGAATTTTGTTCATTAACAACAAGAATTTCAAAGTGTGTCAAGAGGTTACTATAATCTTCAAGGACGGCTTCTCACTCGAAAGTTGAAGGTACAGTTGGAACTATCAAACTGTTCCTATTTTGGACAGCTATCAAGCTGCCACAATGAACTCTCAAAAGAACATTTGGCGATTGATAATCAAATCAAATCCGTTGAATTTAATGGTACATACATGTATCTGGTTACATAAGCGCGTGTGTATGTGCATGCGTGTTGGTGAGAGTTTGGTGTGTGCAAGTGTGTTTGCGCAAGACTGCGTGTGTGTGACTGTATGTGTGTGCGGCTATGCGTGCGTGCAAGTGTGTCTGTTTGATCGCCTGAGTGTGTTTCTGTGTGAGTCTCTGCATGTGAGTTTGTGTATTTCTGTGCACAGCTGTGTCTGTACATCTTTGTATGTTTGTGTATCTGAGTTTGGGTGTGTTTGCACGCGTGTGTGTGTGTGTGTGTGTGTGTGTCGCTGTCTGTGTCTGTGTGTATATCTTTGCGCGTTCATGTCTGTGTCTGTTCTGAATAAGTATATGAATGTATTTGTCCGTCTCTGTGTCTGCGTGGCTATTATTAGAATTACCATCAATGTTCTGCAAACATCTTTTCAAATGGCGCAATATCGTGAGGTTTAATGTGGGGAACTTTATTCTATCACGCCAAGCTGTTTTAATCTGTCAAGAAGTTACAGTGCACTTTATAAACAAGTTTTATACCTGAAAGTAAAACATACATTTAAAACCATTTAATGTGTGTTTGCATACACGTATGTGTGCGTGTGTGTGTGCATGTGTGTATACATGTGTGTATCCATGTGTTTCTATGCGTGTGTGTGTGCGCCTGGATGTGTATGCGTTTTGTTTGTATGTGTGAACATGTATGTGTGTGTCTATGCGAGTCTGCGCACCTGTCCTCGTGCTATGTGTATGTGTCTTCGCAGTTGTTAGCAGGTTTTTGAATGTGTGTCTGTCTGTGTCTGGGTGACTGTCATCGGAATTATCATTATTTTTTTTCAAAATTTGCTCCAAATGTTGCAGGTACGCCAAGGTGAATTTTGTTCAATAACAACAAGATTTTCAAGTTTGTCAAGATGTTACCATAATCTTCAAGGACGGCCTTTCAACTCGAAGGTTGAAGGTACAGTTGGAACTATCAAACTGTCACTATTTGGGACCGTTATCAAGCTGCTACGGTGAACTATCAATAGAACATTTGGCGATTGATAAACGAATCAAATCCGATGCATTTAGTGGTACATACATGTATCCTGTTACATAAGTGTGTTTGTTTGTGCATGCATGTTGGTGGGAGTTTGGTGTGTGCAAGCGTGTTTGCGCATGACTGTGTGTGCGTGACCGTATGTGAGTCTGATTATGTGTGTGTGCAAGTGTGTGTCTGTTTAATCGCCCAAGTGTGTTTCTGTGTGTGTCTCTGCGTGTGAGCTTGTGTATTTTTGTGCACAGCTGTGTCTGTACATCTTTGTATGTTTGTGTATCTGAGTTTGGGTGTGCACGCGTGTGTGTGTGTGTCGCTGTCCGTGTCTGTATGTATGCCTTTGCACGTTTATGTCTGTGTCTGTTCTGAGCAAGTATATGAATGTATTTGTCCGTCTCTGTGTCTGCGTGACTATTATTAGAGTTACCATCAAAGCTCTGCAAACATTTTTCCAAATGCGGCAATTTCGCGAGATTTAATGTGGGGAACTTTATTCAATCACGCATAGCTGTTTTATTCTGTCAAGAGGTTACCGTGCACTTTAAAAACAAGTTTTATACCCGCAAGTAAAAGATACATTTAACACTATTTAATGTGTGTTTGAATACCTGTGTGTGTGCGCGTGTGTATGCATGTGCGTCCACGTGTGTGTGTGTGTGTGTCGCTGTCTGTGTCTGTGTGTATGACTTTGCGCGTTCATGTCTGTGTCTGTTCTGAGCAAGTATATGAATGTATTTGTCCGTCTCTGTGTCTGCGTGGCTATTATTAGAATTACCATCAATGTTCTGCAAACATCTTTTCAAATGGCGCAATATCGCGAGGTTTAATGTGGGGAACTTTATTCAATCACCCGAAGCTGTTTTAATCTGTCAAGAAGTTACAGTGCATTTTAAAAACCAGTTTTATACCCACATGTAAAAGATACATTTAACACTATTTAATGTGTGTTTGAATACCTGTGTGTGTGCGTGTGTGTATGCATGTGCGTCCACATGTGTGTGTGTGTGCGCTTGTATGTGTATGCGTTTTGTTTGTGTGTTTTAACATGTATACATGCGTCTATGCAGGTCTGCCCATCTGTCCTCGTGCTATGTGTATGTGTCTTCGCAGTTGTTAGCATGATTTTGGATGTGTGTCTGTCCGGGTCTGCGTGACTGTCTTCGGAATTATCATCATTTTTCTTCAAACTTTGCTCCAAATATTGCAGGTTTGCCAAGGTTAATTTTGTTGAATCACAACAAGATCTTCAAAGTCTGTCAAGAGTTTACTAAAATCTTCAAGGACGGCTTTTTAACTCGAAATTTGAAGGTACAGTTGGAACTATCAAGCTGTCAATATTTGGGACCTCTCTCAAGCTGCTATTGTGAACTCTCAATAGAACATTGATTGGTAAACGAATCAAATCCGTTGCATTTACTTGTACATACATGTATCCGGTTACATAAGTGTGTTTGTATGTGCATGCATGTTGGTTGGAGTTTGGTGTGTGCAAGCGTGTTTGCGCATGACTGCTATGCGTGACTGTATGTGAGTCTGACTATGTGTGTGTGCAAGTGTGTGTTCGTTTAATCGCCCAAGTGTGTTTCTGTGTGTGTCTCTGCGTGTGAGTTTGTGTATTTCTGTGCACAGCCGTGTCTGTACATTTTTCTATGCTTGTGTATCTGAGTTTGGGTGTGTTTGCGCGCGTGTGTGTGTGTGTGTGTGTGTGTCGCTGTCCGTGTCTGTGTGTATGCCTTTGCACGTTTATGGCAGGTGTCTGTTCTGAGCAAGTATATGAATGTATTTGTCCGTCCCTGTGTCTGCGTGGCTATTATTAGAATTACCATCAATGTTCTGCAAACATCTTTTTAAATGGCGCAATATCGCGAGGTTTAATGTGGGGAACTTTATTCTATCACGCCAAGCTGTTTTAATCTGTCAAGAAGTTACAGTGCACTTTATAAACAAGTTTTATACCTGAAAGTAAAACATACATTTAAAACCATTTAATGTGTGTTTGCATACACGTATGTGTGCGTGTGTGTGTGCATGTGTGTATACATGTGTGTATCCATGTGTTTCTATGCGTGTGTGTGTGCGCCTGGATGTGTATGCGTTTTGTTTGTATGTGTGAACATGTATGTGTGTGTCTATGCGAGTCTGCGCACCTGTCCTCGTGCTATGTGTATGTGTCTTCGCAGTTGTTAGCAGGTTTTTGAATGTGTGTCTGTCTGTGTCTGGGTGACTGTCATCAGAATTATCATTATTTTTTGTAAAACTTTGCTCCAAATGTTGCAGGTACGCCAAGGTGAATTTTGTTCATTAACAACAAGAATTTCAAAGTGTGTCAAGAGGTTACTATAATCTTCAAGGACGGCTTCTCACTCGAAAGTTGAAGGTACAGTTGGAACTATCAAACTGTTCCTATTTTGGACAGCTATCAAGCTGCCACAATGAACTCTCAAAAGAACATTTGGCGATTGATAATCAAATCAAATCCGTTGAATTTAATGGTACATACATGTATCTGGTTACATAAGCGCGTGTGTATGTGCATGCGTGTTGGTGAGAGTTTGGTGTGTGCAAGTGTGTTTGCGCAAGACTGCGTGTGTGTGACTGTATGTGTGTGCGGCTATGCGTGCGTGCAAGTGTGTCTGTTTGATCGCCTGAGTGTGTTTCTGTGTGAGTCTCTGCATGTGAGTTTGTGTATTTCTGTGCACAGCTGTGTCTGTACATCTTTGTATGTTTGTGTATCTGAGTTTGGGTGTGTTTGCACGCGTGTGTGTGTGTGTGTGTGTGTGTGTGTGTCGCTGTCTGTGTCTGTGTGTATATCTTTGCGCGTTCATGTCTGTGTCTGTTCTGAATAAGTATATGAATGTATTTGTCCGTCTCTGTGTCTGCGTGGCTATTATTAGAATTACCATCAATGTTCTGCAAACATCTTTTCAAATGGCGCAATATCGTGAGGTTTAATGTGGGGAACTTTATTCTATCACGCCAAGCTGTTTTAATCTGTCAAGAAGTTACAGTGCACTTTATAAACAAGTTTTATACCTGAAAGTAAAACATACATTTAAAACCATTTAATGTGTGTTTGCATACACGTATGTGTGCGTGTGTGTGTGCATGTGTGTATACATGTGTGTATCCATGTGTTTCTATGCGTGTGTGTGTGCGCCTGGATGTGTATGCGTTTTGTTTGTATGTGTGAACATGTATGTGTGTGTCTATGCGAGTCTGCGCACCTGTCCTCGTGCTATGTGTATGTGTCTTCGCAGTTGTTAGCAGGTTTTTGAATGTGTGTCTGTCTGTGTCTGGGTGACTGTCATCGGAATTATCATTATTTTTTTTCAAAATTTGCTCCAAATGTTGCAGGTACGCCAAGGTGAATTTTGTTCAATAACAACAAGATTTTCAAGTTTGTCAAGATGTTACCATAATCTTCAAGGACGGCCTTTCAACTCGAAGGTTGAAGGTACAGTTGGAACTATCAAACTGTCACTATTTGGGACCGTTATCAAGCTGCTACGGTGAACTATCAATAGAACATTTGGCGATTGATAAACGAATCAAATCCGATGCATTTAGTGGTACATACATGTATCCTGTTACATAAGTGTGTTTGTTTGTGCATGCATGTTGGTGGGAGTTTGGTGTGTGCAAGCGTGTTTGCGCATGACTGTGTGTGCGTGACCGTATGTGAGTCTGACTATGTGTGTGTGCAAGTGTGTGTCTGTTTAATCGCCCAAGTGTGTTTCTGTGTGTGTCTCTGCGTGTGAGCTTGTGTATTTTTGTGCACAGCTGTGTCTGTACATCTTTGTATGTTTGTGTATCTGAGTTTGGGTGTGCAGGCGTGTGTGTGTGTGTCGCTGTCCGTGTCTGTATGTATGCCTTTGCACGTTTATGTCTGTGTCTGTTCTGAGCAAGTATATGAATGTATTTGTCCGTCTCTGTGTCTGCGTGACTATTATTAGAGTTACCATCAAAGCTCTGCAAACATTTTTCCAAATGCGGCAATTTCGCGAGATTTAATGTGGGGAACTTTATTCAATCACGCATAGCTGTTTTATTCTGTCAAGAGGTTACCGTGCACTTTAAAAACAAGTTTTATACCCGCAAGTAAAAGATACATTTAACACTATTTAATGTGTGTTTGAATACCTGTGTGTGTGCGCGTGTGTATGCATGTGCGTCCACGTGTGTGTGTGTGTGTGTGTGTGTGTCGCTGTCTGTGTCTGTGTGTATGACTTTGCGCGTTCATGTCTGTGTCTGTTCTGAGCAAGTATATGAATGTATTTGTCCGTCTCTGTGTCTGCGTGGCTATTATTAGAATTACCATCAATGTTCTGCAAACATCTTTTCAAATGGCGCAATATCGCGAGGTTTAATGTGGGGAACTTTATTCAATCACGCGAAGCTGTTTTAATCTGTCAAGAAGTTACAGTGCATTTTAAAAACCAGTTTTATACCCACAAGTAAAAGATACATTTAACACTATTTAATGTGTGTTTGAATACCTGTGTGTGTGCGTGTGTGTATGCATGTGCGTCCACATGTGTGTGTGTGTGCGCTTGTATGTGTATGCGTTTTGTTTGTGTGTTTTAACATGTATACATGCGTCTATGCAGGTCTGCCCATCTGTCCTCGTGCTATGTGTATGTGTCTTCGCAGTTGTTAGCATGATTTTGGATGTGTGTCTGTCCGGGTCTGCGTGACTGTCTTCGGAATTATCATCATTTTTCTTCAAACTTTGCTCCAAATATTGCAGGTTTGCCAAGGTTAATTTTGTTGAATCACAACAAGATCTTCAAAGTCTGTCAAGAGGTTACTAAAATCTTCAAGGACGGCTTTTTAACTCGAAATTTGAAGGTACAGTTGGAACTATCAAGCTGTCAATATTTGGGACCTCTCTCAAGCTGCTATTGTGAACTCTCAATAGAACATTGATTGGTAAACGAATCAAATCCGTTGCATTTACTTGTACATACATGTATCCGGTTACATAAGTGTGTTTGTATGTGCATGCATGTTGGTTGGAGTTTGGTGTGTGCAAGCGTGTTTGCGCATGACTGCTATGCGTGACCGTATGTGAGTCTGACTATGTGTGTGTGCAAGTGTGTGTTCGTTTAATCGCCCAAGTGTGTTTCTGTGTGTGTCTCTGCGTGTGAGTTTGTGTATTTCTGTGCACAGCCGTGTCTGTACATTTTTCTATGCTTGTGTATCTGAGTTTGGGTGTGTTTGCGCGCGTGTGTGTGTGTGTGTGTGTGTGTGTGTGTGTGTGTGTGTGTGTCGCTGTCCGTGTCTGTGTGTATGCCTTTGCACGTTTATGGCAGGTGTCTGTTCTGAGCAAGTATATGAATGTATTTGTCCGTCCCTGTGTCTGCGTGGCTATTATTAGAATTACCATCAATGTTCTGCAAACATCTTTTTAAATGGCGCAATATCGCGAGGTTTAATGTGGGGAACTTTATTCTATCACGCCAAGCTGTTTTAATCTGTCAAGAAGTTACAGTGCACTTTATAAACAAGTTTTATACCTGAAAGTAAAACATACATTTAAAACCATTTAATGTGTGTTTGCATACACGTATGTGTGCGTGTGTGTGTGCATGTGTGTATACATGTGTGTATCCATGTGTTTCTATGCGTGTGTGTGTGCGCCTGGATGTGTATGCGTTTTGTTTGTATGTGTGAACATGTATGTGTGTGTCTATGCGAGTCTGCACACCTGTCCTCGTGCTATGTGTATGTGTCTTCGCAGTTGTTAGCAGGTTTTTGAATGTGTGTCTGTCTGTGTCTGGGTGACTGTCATCAGAATTATCATTATTTTTTGTAAAACTTTGCTCCAAATGTTGCAGGTACGCCAAGGTGAATTTTGTTCATTAACAACAAGAATTTCAAAGTGTGTCAAGAGGTTACTATAATCTTCAAGGACGGCTTCTCACTCGAAAGTTGAAGGTACAGTTGGAACTATCAAACTGTTCCTATTTTGGACAGCTATCAAGCTGCCACAATGAACTCTCAAAAGAACATTTGGCGATTGATAATCAAATCAAATCCGTTGAATTTAATGGTACATACATGTATCTGGTTACATAAGCGCGTGTGTATGTGCATGCGTGTTGGTGAGAGTTTGGTGTGTGCAAGTGTGTTTGCGCAAGACTGCGTGTGTGTGACTGTATGTGTGTGCGGCTATGCGTGCGTGCAAGTGTGTCTGTTTGATCGCCTGAGTGTGTTTCTGTGTGAGTCTCTGCATGTGAGTTTGTGTATTTCTGTGCACAGCTGTGTCTGTACATCTTTGTATGTTTGTGTATCTGAGTTTGGGTGTGTTTGCACGCGTGTGTGTGTGTGTGTGTCGCTGTCTGTGTCTGTGTGTATATCTTTGCGCGTTCATGTCTGTGTCTGTTCTGAATAAGTATATGAATGTATTTGTCCGTCTCTGTGTCTGCGTGGCTATTATTAGAATTACCATCAATGTTCTGCAAACATCTTTTCAAATGGCGCAATATCGTGAGGTTTAATGTGGGGAACTTTATTCTATCACGCCAAGCTGTTTTAATCTGTCAAGAAGTTACAGTGCACTTTATAAACAAGTTTTATACCTGAAAGTAAAACATACATTTAAAACCATTTAATGTGTGTTTGCATACACGTATGTGTGCGTGTGTGTGTGCATGTGTGTATACATGTGTGTATCCATGTGTTTCTATGCGTGTGTGTGTGCGCCTGGATGTGTATGCGTTTTGTTTGTATGTGTGAACATGTATGTGTGTGTCTATGCGAGTCTGCGCACCTGTCCTCGTGCTATGTGTATGTGTCTTCGCAGTTGTTAGCAGGTTTTTGAATGTGTGTCTGTCTGTGTCTGGGTGACTGTCATCGGAATTATCATTATTTTTTTTCAAAATTTGCTCCAAATGTTGCAGGTACGCCAAGGTGAATTTTGTTCAATAACAACAAGATTTTCAAGTTTGTCAAGATGTTACCATAATCTTCAAGGACGGCCTTTCAACTCGAAGGTTGAAGGTACAGTTGGAACTATCAAACTGTCACTATTTGGGACCGTTATCAAGCTGCTACGGTGAACTATCAATAGAACATTTGGCGATTGATAAACGAATCAAATCCGATGCATTTAGTGGTACATACATGTATCCTGTTACATAAGTGTGTTTGTTTGTGCATGCATGTTGGTGGGAGTTTGGTGTGTGCAAGCGTGTTTGCGCATGACTGTGTGTGCGTGACCGTATGTGAGTCTGACTATGTGTGTGTGCAAGTGTGTGTCTGTTTAATCGCCCAAGTGTGTTTCTGTGTGTGTCTCTGCGTGTGAGCTTGTGTATTTTTGTGCACAGCTGTGTCTGTACATCTTTGTATGTTTGTGTATCTGAGTTTGGGTGTGCACGCGTGTGTGTGTGTGTCGCTGTCCGTGTCTGTATGTATGCCTTTGCACGTTTATGTCTGTGTCTGTTCTGAGCAAGTATATGAATGTATTTGTCCGTCTCTGTGTCTGCGTGACTATTATTAGAGTTACCATCAAAGCTCTGCAAACATTTTTCCAAATGCGGCAATTTCGCGAGATTTAATGTGGGGAACTTTATTCAATCACGCATAGCTGTTTTATTCTGTCAAGAGGTTACCGTGCACTTTAAAAACCAGTTTTATACCCACAAGTAAAAGATACATTTAACACTATTTAATGTGTGTTTGAATACCTGTGTGTGTGCGCGTGTGTATGCATGTGCGTCCACGTGTGTGTGTGTGTGTGTGTGTGTCGCTGTCTGTGTCTGTGTGTATGACTTTGCGCGTTCATGTCTGTGTCTGTTCTGAGCAAGTATATGAATGTATTTGTCCGTCTCTGTGTCTGCGTGGCTATTATTAGAATTACCATCAATGTTCTGCAAACATCTTTTCAAATGGCGCAATATCGCGAGGTTTAATGTGGGGAACTTTATTCAATCACGCGAAGCTGTTTTAATCTGTCAAGAAGTTACAGTGCATTTTAAAAACCAGTTTTATACCCACAAGTAAAAGATACATTTAACACTATTTAATGTGTGTTTGAATACCTGTGTGTGTGCGTGTGTGTATGCATGTGCGTCCACATGTGTGTGTGTGTGCGCTTGTATGTGTATGCGTTTTGTTTGTGTGTTTTAACATGTATACATGCGTCTATGCAGGTCTGCCCATCTGTCCTCGTGCTATGTGTATGTGTCTTCGCAGTTGTTAGCATGATTTTGGATGTGTGTCTGTCCGGGTCTGCGTGACTGTCTTCGGAATTATCATCATTTTTCTTCAAACTTTGCTCCAAATATTGCAGGTTTGCCAAGGTTAATTTTGTTGAATCACAACAAGATCTTCAAAGTCTGTCAAGAGGTTACTAAAATCTTCAAGGACGGCTTTTTAACTCGAAATTTGAAGGTACAGTTGGAACTATCAAGCTGTCAATATTTGGGACCTCTCTCAAGCTGCTATTGTGAACTCTCAATAAAACATTGATTGGTAAACGAATCAAATCCGTTGCATTTACTTGTACATACATGTATCCGGTTACATAAGTGTGTTTGTATGTGCATGCATGTTGGTTGGAGTTTGGTGTGTGCAAGCGTGTTTGCGCATGACTGCTATGCGTGACCGTATGTGAGTCTGACTATGTGTGTGTGCAAGTGTGTGTTCGTTTAATCGCCCAAGTGTGTTTCTGTGTGTGTCTCTGCGTGTGAGTTTGTGTATTTCTGTGCACAGCCGTGTCTGTACATTTTTCTATGCTTGTGTATCTGAGTTTGGGTGTGTTTGCGCGCGTGTGTGTGTGTGTGTGTGTGTGTGTGTGTGTGTGTGTGTGTGTGTGTCGCTGTCCGTGTCTGTGTGTATGCCTTTGCACGTTTATGGCAGGTGTCTGTTCTGAGCAAGTATATGAATGTATTTGTCCGTCCCTGTGTCTGCGTGGCTATTATTAGAATTACCATCAATGTTCTGCAAACATCTTTTTAAATGGCGCAATATCGCGAGGTTTAATGTGGGGAACTTTATTCTATCACGCCAAGCTGTTTTAATCTGTCAAGAAGTTACAGTGCACTTTATAAACAAGTTTTATACCTGAAAGTAAAACATACATTTAAAACCATTTAATGTGTGTTTGCATACACGTATGTGTGCGTGTGTGTGTGCATGTGTGTATACATGTGTGTATCCATGTGTTTCTATGCGTGTGTGTGTGCGCCTGGATGTGTATGCGTTTTGTTTGTATGTGTGAACATGTATGTGTGTGTCTATGCGAGTCTGCACACCTGTCCTCGTGCTATGTGTATGTGTCTTCGCAGTTGTTAGCAGGTTTTTGAATGTGTGTCTGTCTGTGTCTGGGTGACTGTCATCAGAATTATCATTATTTTTTGTAAAACTTTGCTCCAAATGTTGCAGGTACGCCAAGGTGAATTTTGTTCATTAACAACAAGAATTTCAAAGTGTGTCAAGAGGTTACTATAATCTTCAAGGACGGCTTCTCACTCGAAAGTTGAAGGTACAGTTGGAACTATCAAACTGTTCCTATTTTGGACAGCTATCAAGCTGCCACAATGAACTCTCAAAAGAACATTTGGCGATTGATAATCAAATCAAATCCGTTGAATTTAATGGTACATACATGTATCTGGTTACATAAGCGCGTGTGTATGTGCATGCGTGTTGGTGAGAGTTTGGTGTGTGCAAGTGTGTTTGCGCAAGACTGCGTGTGTGTGACTGTATGTGTGTGCGGCTATGCGTGCGTGCAAGTGTGTCTGTTTGATCGCCTGAGTGTGTTTCTGTGTGAGTCTCTGCATGTGAGTTTGTGTATTTCTGTGCACAGCTGTGTCTGTACATCTTTGTATGTTTGTGTATCTGAGTTTGGGTGTGTTTGCACGCGTGTGTGTGTGTGTGTCGCTGTCTGTGTCTGTGTGTATATCTTTGCGCGTTCATGTCTGTGTCTGTTCTGAATAAGTATATGAATGTATTTGTCCGTCTCTGTGTCTGCGTGGCTATTATTAGAATTACCATCAATGTTCTGCAAACATCTTTTCAAATGGCGCAATATCGTGAGGTTTAATGTGGGGAACTTTATTCTATCACGCCAAGCTGTTTTAATCTGTCAAGAAGTTACAGTGCACTTTATAAACAAGTTTTATACCTGAAAGTAAAACATACATTTAAAACCATTTAATGTGTGTTTGCATACACGTATGTGTGCGTGTGTGTGTGCATGTGTGTATACATGTGTGTATCCATGTGTTTCTATGCGTGTGTGTGTGCGCCTGGATGTGTATGCGTTTTGTTTGTATGTGTGAACATGTATGTGTGTGTCTATGCGAGTCTGCGCACCTGTCCTCGTGCTATGTGTATGTGTCTTCGCAGTTGTTAGCAGGTTTTTGAATGTGTGTCTGTCTGTGTCTGGGTGACTGTCATCGGAATTATCATTATTTTTTTTCAAAATTTGCTCCAAATGTTGCAGGTACGCCAAGGTGAATTTTGTTCAATAACAACAAGATTTTCAAGTTTGTCAAGATGTTACCATAATCTTCAAGGACGGCCTTTCAACTCGAAGGTTGAAGGTACAGTTGGAACTATCAAACTGTCACTATTTGGGACCGTTATCAAGCTGCTACGGTGAACTATCAATAGAACATTTGGCGATTGATAAACGAATCAAATCCGATGCATTTAGTGGTACATACATGTATCCTGTTACATAAGTGTGTTTGTTTGTGCATGCATGTTGGTGGGAGTTTGGTGTGTGCAAGCGTGTTTGCGCATGACTGTGTGTGCGTGACCGTATGTGAGTCTGACTATGTGTGTGTGCAAGTGTGTGTCTGTTTAATCGCCCAAGTGTGTTTCTGTGTGTGTCTCTGCGTGTGAGCTTGTGTATTTTTGTGCACAGCTGTGTCTGTACATCTTTGTATGTTTGTGTATCTGAGTTTGGGTGTGCACGCGTGTGTGTGTGTGTGTCGCTGTCTGTGTCTGTGTGTATGTCTTTGCGCGTTCATGTCTGTGTCTGTTCTGAGCAAGTATATGAATGTATTTGTCCGTCTCTGTGTCTGCGTGGCTATTATTAGAATTACCATCAAAGCTCTGCAAACATTTTTCCAAATGCGGCAATATCGCGAGATTTAATGCGGGGAACTTTATTCAATCACGCGAAGCTGTTTTAATCTGTCAAGAGGTTACCGTGCACTTTAAAAACAAGTTTTATACCCGCAAGTAAAAGATACATTTAACACTATTTAATATGTGTTTGAATACCTGTGTGTGTGCGTGTGTGTATGCATGTGCATCCAAGCGTGTGTGTGTGTGTCGCTGTCTGTGTCTGTGTGTATGTCTTTGCGCGTTCATGTCTGTGTCTGTTCTGAGCAAGTATATGAATGTATTTGTCCGTCTCTGTGTCTGCGTGGCTATTATTAGAATTACCATCAATGTTCTGCAAACATCTTTTCAAATGGCGCAATATCGCGAGGTTTAATGTGGGGAACTTTATTCTATCACGCCAAGCTGTTTTAATCTGTCAAGAAGTTACAGTTCATTTTAAAAACCAGTTTTATACCCACAAGTAAAAGATACATTTAACACTATTTAATGTGTGTTTGAATACCTGTGTGTGTGCGTGTGTGTATGCATGTGCGTCCACATGTGTGTGTGTGTGCGCTTGTATGTGTATGCGTTTTGTTTGTGTGTTTTAACATGTATACATGCGTCTATGCAGGTCTGCGCATCTGTCCTCGTGCTATGTGTATGTGTCTTCGCAGTTGTTAGCATGATTTTGGATGTGTGTCTGTCCGGGTCTGCGTGACTGTCTTCGGAATTATCATCATTTTTCTTCAAACTTTGCTCCAAATATTGCAGGTTTGCCAAAGTTAATTTTGTTGAATTACAACAAGATCTTCAAAGTCTGTCAAAAGGTTACTAAAGTCTTCAAGGACCGCTTTTTAACTCGAAATTTGAAGGTACAGTTGGAACTATCAAGCTGTCAATATTTGGGACCTCTCTCAAGCTGCTATTGTGAACTCTCAATAGAACATTGATTGGTAAACGAATCAAATCCGTTGCATTTACTTGTGCATACATGTATCCGGTTACATAAGTGTGTTTGTATGTGCATGCATGTTGGTGGGAGTTTGGTGTGTGCAAGCGTGTTTGCGCATGACTGCTATGCGTGACCGTATGTGAGTCTGACTATGTGTGTGTGTGCAAGTGTGTGTTCGTTTAATCGCCCAAGTGTGTTTCTGTGTGTGTCTCTGCGTGTGAGTTTGTGTATTTCTGTGCACAGGCGTGTCTGTACATTTTTCCATGCTTGTGTATCTGAGTTTGGGTGTGTTTGCGCGCGTGTGTGTGTGTCGCTGTCCGTGTCTGTGTGTATGCCTTTGCACGTTTATGGCAGGTGTCTGTTCTGAGCAAGTATATGAATGTATTTGTCCGTCCCTGTGTGTGCGTGGCTATTATTAGAATTACCATCAATGTTCTGCAAACATCTTTTTAAATGGCGCAATATCGCGAGGTTTAATGTGGGGAACTTTATTCTATCACGCCAAGCTGTTTTAATCTGTCAAGAAGTTACAGTGCACTTTATAAACAAGTTTTATACCTGAAAGTAAAACATACATTTAAAACCATTTAATGTGTGTTTGCATACACGTATGTGTGCGTGTGTGTGTGCATGTGTGTATACATGTGTGTATCCATGTGTTTCTATGCGTGTGTGTGTGCGCCTGGATGTGTATGCGTTTTGTTTGTATGTGTGAACATGTATGTGTGTGTCTATGCGAGTCTGCGCACCTGTCCTCGTGCTATGTGTATGTGTCTTCGCAGTTGTTAGCAGGTTTTTGAATGTGTGTCTGTCTTTGTCTGGGTGACTGTCATCGGAATTATCATTATTTTTTTTCAAAATTTGCTCCAAATGTTGCAGGTACGCCAAGGTGAATTTTGTTCAATAACAACAAGATTTTCAAGTTTGTCAAGATGTTACCATAATCTTCAAGGACGGCCTTTCAACTCGAAGGTTGAAGGTACAGTTGGAACTATCAAACTGTCACTATTTGGGACCGTTATCAAGCTGCTACGGTGAACTATCAATAGAACATTTGGCGATTGATAAACGAATCAAATCCGATGCATTTAGTGGTACATACTTGTATCCTGTTACATAAGTGTGTTAGTTTGTGCATGCATGTTGGTGGGAGTTTGGTGTGTGCAAGCGTGTTTGCGCATGACTGTGTGTGCGTGACCGTATGTGAGTCTGACTATGTGTGTGTGTGCAAGTGTGTGTTCGTTTAATCGCCCAAGTGTGTTTCTGTGTGTGTCTCTGCGTGTGAGCTTGTGTATTTCTGTGCACAGCTGTGTCTGTACATCTTTGTATGTTTGTGTATCTGAGTTTGGGTGTGCACGCGTGTGTGTGTGTGTCGCTGTCCGTGTCTGTATGTATGCCTTTGCACGTTTATGTCTGTGTCTGTTCTGAGCAAGTATATGAATGTATTTGTCCGTCTCTGTGTCTGCGTGACTATTATTAGAGTTACCATCAAAGCTCTGCAAACATTTTTCGAAATGCGGCAATTTCGCGAGATTTAATGTGGGGAACTTTATTCAATCACGCGAAGCTGTTTTAATCTGTCAAGAGGTTACCGTGCACTTTAAAAACAAGTTTTATAACCGCAAGTAAAAGATACATTTAACACTATTTAATGTGTGTTTGAATACCTGTGTGTGTGCATGTGTGTATGCATGTGCGTCCACGTGCGTGTGTGTGCGTGTGTATGTGCGTGTGTGTGCGTGTGTGTGCGTGCGTGGGTGTGTGCGTGTGCGTGCGTGTGTGTGCGTGTGTGTGCGCGTGTGTGCGTGTGCGCGCGTGTGCGCGCGTGTGCGCGCGCGTGTGCGTGCGTGTGTGTGTGTGCGTGTGTGTGTGTGCGTGCGTGCGTGTGTGTGTGTGTGTGGTTCGCTGTCCGTGTGTATGCCTTTGCATGTTTATGGCAGGTGTCTGTTCTGAGCAAGTATATGAATGTATTTGTCCGTCTCTGTGTCTGCGTGGCTATTATTAGAATTACCATCAATGTTTTGCAAACATCTTTTGTATGTGAGTCTGACTATGTGTGTGTGCAAGTGTGTGTTCGTTTAATCGCCCAAGTGTGTTTCTGTGTGTGTCTCTCCATGTGAGTTTGTGTATTTCTGTGCACAGCCGTGTCTGTACATTTTTCTATGCTTGTGTATCTGAGTGTGTGTGCGTGCGTGCGTGCGTGTGTGTGTGACCGTATGTGAGTCTGACTATGTGTGTGTGCAAGTGTGTGTCTGTTTAATTGCCCAAGTGTGTTTCTGTGTGTGTCTCTGCGTGTGAGCTCAGGTATTTCTGTGCACAGCTGTGTCTGTACATCTTTGTATGTTTGTGTATCTGTGTTTGGGTGTGCACGCGTGTGTGTGTGTGTGTCGCTGTCCGTGTCTGTATGTATGCCTTTGCACGTTTATGTCTGTGTCTGTTCTGAGCAAGTATATGAATGTATTTGTCTGTCTCTGTGTCTACGTGACTATTATTAGAGTTACCATCAAAGCTCTGCAAACATTTTTTTAAATGGTGCAATATCGTGAGATTTAATGTGGGGAACTCTATTCAATCACGCCAAGCTGTTTTAATCTGTCAAGAAGTTACAGTGCACTTTATAAACAAGTTTTATACCTGAAAGTAAAACATACATTTAAAACCATTTAATGTGTGTTTGCATACACGTATGTGTGCGTGTGTGTGTGCATGTGTGTATACATGTGTGTATCCATGTGTTTCTATGCGTGTGTGTGCGCGCCTGGATGTGTATGCGTTTTGTTTGTATGTGTGAACATGTATGTGTGTGTCTATGCAAGTCTGCGCACCTGTCCTCGTGCTATGTGTATGTGTCTTCGCAGTTGTTAGCATGATTTTGGATGTGTGTCTGTCCGTGTCTGCGTGACTGTCTTCGGAATTATCATCATTTTTCTTCAAACTTTGCTCCAAATATTGCAGGTTTGTCAAGGTTAATTTTGTTAAATCACAACAAGATCTTCAAAGTCTGTCAAGAGGTTACTAAAATCTTCAAGGACGGCTTTTTAACTCGAAATTTGAAGGTACAGTTGGAACTATCAAGCTGTCAATATTTGGGACCTCTCTCAAGCTGCTATTGTGAACTCTCAATAGAACATTGATTGGTAAACGAATCAAATCCGTTGCATTTACTTGTACATACATGTATCCGGTTACATAAGTGTGTTTGTATGTGCATGCATGTTGGTGGGAGTTTGGTGTGTGCAAGCGTGTTTGCGCATGACTGCTATGCGCGACCGTATGTGAGTCTGACTATGTGTGTGTGCAAGTGTGTGTTCGTTTAATCGCCCAAGTGTGTTTCTGTGTGTGTCTCTGCGTGTGAGTTTGTGTATTTCTGTGCACAGGCGTGTCTGTACATTTTTCCATGCTTGTGTATCTGAGTTTGGGTGTGTTTGCGCGCGTGTGTCGCTGTCCGTGTCTGTATGTATGCCTTTGCACGTTTATGGCAGGTGTCTGTTCTGAGCAAGTATATGAATGTATTTGTCCGTCCCTGTGTCTGCGTGGCTATTATTAGAATTACCATCAATGTTCTGCAAACATCTTTTTAAATGGCGCAATATCGCGAGGTTTAATGTGGGGAACTTTATTCTATCACGCCAAGCTGTTTTAATCTGTCAAGAAGTTACAGTGCACTTTATAAACAAGTTTTATACCTGAAAGTAAAACATACATTTAAAACCATTTAATGTGTGTTTGCATACACGTATGTGTGCGTGTGTGTGTGCATGTGTGTATACATGTGTGTATCCATGTGTTTCTATGCGTGTGTGTGCGCGCCTGGATGTGTATGCGTTTTGTTTGTATGTGTGAACATGTATGTGTGTGTCTATGCAAGTCTGCGCACCTGTCCTCGTGTTATGTGTATGCGGCTTCGCAGTTGTTAGCAGGTTTTTGAATGTGTGTCTGTCTGTGTCTGGGTGACTCATCGGAATTATCATTACTTTTTTTTCAAAGTTTGCTCCAAATGTTGCAGGTACGCCAAGGTGAATTTTGTTCAATAACAACAAGGTTTTCAAGTTTGTCAAGATGTTACCATAATTTTCAAGGACTGCTTTTCAATTCGAAGGTTGAAGGTACAGTTGGAGCTATCAAACTGTCACTATTTGGGACCGTTATCAAGCTGCTACGGTGAACTATCAATAGAACATTTGGCGATTGATAAACGAATCAAATCCGATGCATTTAGTGGTACATACATGTATCCTGTTACATAAGTGTGTTTGTTTGTGCATGCATGTTGGTGGGAGTTTGGTGTGTGCAAGCGTGTTTGCGCATGACTGTGTGTGCGTGACCGTATGTGAGTCTGACTATGTGTTTGCAAGTGTGTGTCTGTTTAATCGCCCAAGTGTGTTTCTGTGTGTGTCTCTGCGTGTGAGCTTGTGTATTTCTGTGCACAGCTGTGTCTGTACATCTTTGTATGTTTGTGTATCTGAGTTTGGGTGTGCACGCGTGTGTGTGTGTGTGTGTCGCTGTCCGTGTCTGTATGTATGCCTTTGCACGTTTATGTCTGTGTCTGTTCTGAGCAAGTATATGAATGTATTTGTCCGTCTCTGTGTCTGCGTGACTATTATTAGAGTTACCATCACAGCTTTCCAAACATTTTTCGAAATGCGGCAATTTCGCGAGATTTAATGTGGGGAACTTTATTCAATCACGCGAAGCTGTTTTAATCTGTCAAGAGGTTACCGTGCACTTTAAAAACAAGTTTTATACCCGCAAGTAAAAGATACATTTAACACTATTTAATGTGTGTTTGAATACCTGTGTGTGTGCGTGTGTGTATGCATGTGCGTCCACGCGTGTGTGTGTGTGTGTGTGTCGCTGTCTGTGTCTGTGTGTATGTCTTTGCGCGTTCATGTCTGTGTCTGTTCTGAGCAAGTATATGAATGTATTTGTCCGTCTCTGTGTCTGCGTGGCTATTATTAGAATTACCATCAATGTTCTGCAAACATCTTTTCAAATGGCGCAATATCGCGAGGTTTAATGTGGGGAACTTTATTCAATCACGCCAAGCTGTTTTAATCTGTCAAGAGGTTACAGTGCACTTTAAAAACAAGTTTTATACCCGCAAGTAAAAGATACATTTAACACTATTTAATGTGTGTTTGAATACCTGTGTGTGTGCGTGTGTGTATGCATGTGCGTCCACATGTGTGTGTGTGTGCGCTTGTATGTGTATGCGTTTTGTTCGTGTGTTTGAACATGTATACATGCGTCTATGCAGGTCTGCGCATCTGTCCTCGCGCTATGTGTATGTGTCTTCGCAGTTGTTAGCATGAGTTTGGATGTGTGTCTGTCCGGGTCTGCGTGACTGTCTTCGGAATTATCATCATTTTTCTTCAAACTTTGCTCCAAATATTGCAGGTTTGCCAAGGTTAATTTTGTTGAATCACAACAAGATCTTCAAAGTCTGTCAAGAGGTTACTAAAATCTTCAAGGACGGCTTTTTAACTCGAAATTTGAAGGTACAGTTGGAACTATCAAGCTGTCAATATTTGGGACCTCTCTCAAGCTGCTATTGTGAACTCTCAATAGAACATTTATTGGTAAACGAATCAAATCCGTTGCATTTACTTGTACATACATGTATCCGGTTACATAAGTGTGTTTGTATGTGCATGCATGTTGGTGGGAGTTTGGTGTGTGCAAGCGTGTTTGCGCATGACTGCTATGCGTGACCGTATGTGAGTCTGACTATGTGTGTGTGTGCAAGTGTGTGTTCGTTTAATCGCCCAAGTGTGTTTCTGTGTGTGTCTCTGCGCGTGAGCTCAGGTATTTCTGTGCACAGCTGTGTCTGTACATCTTTGTATGTTTGTGTATCTGAGTTTGGGTGTGCACGCGTGTGTGTGTGTGTCGCTGTCCGTGTCTGTATGTATACCTTTGCACGTTTATGTCTGTGTCTGTTCTGAGCAAGTATATGAATGTATTTGTCCGTTTCTGTGTCTGCGTGACTATTATTAGAGTTACCATCAAAGCTCTGCAAACATTTTTTGAAATGCGGCAATTTCGCGAGATTTAATGTGGGGAACTTTATTCAATCACGCGAAGCTGTTTTAATCTGTCAAGAGGTTACCGTGCACTTTAAAAACAAGTTTTATACCCGCAAGTAAAAGATACATTTAACACTATTTAATGTGTGTTTGAATACCTGTGTGTGTGCGTGTGTGTATGCATGTGCATCCACGCGTGTGTGTGTGCGTGTGTGTGTGCGTGTGTGTGCATGTGTGTGTGCGTGCGTGTGCGTGCGTGTGTGTGCGTGCGTGTGTGTGCGCGTGTGTGCGCGTGTGTGCGCGCGTGTGTGCGCGCGTATTTGCGCGTGTGTGTGTGCGTGCGTGTGTGTGCGTGTGTGTGTGCGTGCGTGCGTGTGTGTGTGTGTGGTTCGCTGTCCGTGTGTATGCCTTTGCACGTTTATGGCAGGTGTCTCTTCTGAGCAAGTATATGAATGTATTTGTCCGTCTCTGTGTCTGCGTGGCTATTATTAGAATTACCATCAATGTTCTGCAAACATCTTTTGTATGTGAGTCTGACTATGTGTGTCTGCAAGTGTGTGTTCGTTTAATCGCCCAAGTGTGTTTCTGTGTGTGTCTCTGCGTGTGAGTTTGTGTATTTCTGTGCACAGCCGTGTCTGTACATTTTTCTATGCTTGTGTATCTGAGTTTGGGTGTGTTTGCGCGTGTGTGTGCGTGCGTGCGTGTGTGTGTGTGACCGTATGTGAGTCTGACTATGTGTGTGTGCAAGTGTGTGTCTGTTTAATCGCCCAAGTGTGTTTCTGTGTGTGTCTCTGCGTGTGAGCTCAGGTATTTCTGTTCACAGCTGTGTCTGTACATCTTTGTATGTTTGTGTATCTGAGTTTGGGTGTGCACGCGTGTGTGTGTGTCGCTGTCCGTGTCTGTATGTATGCCTTTGCACGTTTATGTCTGTGTCTGTTCTGAGCAAGTATATGAATGTTTATGTCTGTCTCTGTGTCTACGTGACTATTATTTGAGTTACCATCAAAGCTCTGCAAACATTTTTTTAAATGGTGCAATATCGTGAGATTTAATGTGGGGAACTCTATTCAATCACTCCAAGCTGTTTTAATCTGTCAAGAAGTTACAGTGCACTTTATAAACAAGTTTTATACCTGAAAGTAAAACATACATTTAAAACCATTTAATGTGTGTTTGCATACACATATGTGTGCGTGTGTGTGTGCATGTGTGTATACATGTGTGTATCCATGTGTTTCTATGCGTGTGTGTGTGTGTGCCTGGATGTGTATGCGTTTTGTTTGTATGTGTGAACGTGTATGTGTGTGTCTATGCGAGTCTGCACACCTGTCCTCGTGCTATGTGTATGTGTCTTCGCAGTTGTTAGCAGGTTTTTGAATGTGTGTCTGTCTGTGTCTGGGTGACTGTCATCGGAATTATCATTATTTTTTTTCAAAATTTGCTCCAAATGTTGCAGGTACGCCAAGGTGAATTTTGTTCAATAACAACAAGATTTTCAAGTTTGTCAAGATGTTACCATAATCTTCAAGGACGGCCTTTCAACTCGAAGGTTGAAGGTACAATTGGAACTATCAAACTGTCACTATTTGGGACCGTTATCAAGCTGCTACGGTGAACTATCAATAGAACATTTGGCGATTGATAAACAAATCAAATCCGATGCATTTAGTGGTACATACATGTATCCTGTTACATAAGTGTGTTTGTTTGTGCATGCATGTTGGTGGGAGTTTGGTGTGTGCAAGCGTGTTTGCGCATGACTGCTATGCGTGACCGTATGTGAGTCTGACTATGTGTGTGTGTGCAAGTGTGTGTTCGTTTAATCGCCCAAGTGTGTTTCTGTGTGTGTCTCTGCGTGTGAGCTTGTGTATTTCTGTGCACAGCTGTGTGTGTACATCTTTGTATGTTTGTGTATCTGAGTTTGGGTGTGCACGCGTGTGTGTGTGTGTGTGTGTGTGTGTGTGTGTGTGTGTGTGTCGCTGTCCGTGTCTGTATGTATGCCTTTGCACGTTTATGTCTGTGTCTGTTCTGAGCAAGTATATGAATGTATTTGTCCGTCTCTGTGTCTGCGTGACTATTATTAGAGTTACCATCAAAGCTCTGCAAACATTTTTCGAAATGCGGCAATTTCGCGAGATTTAATGTGGGGAACTTTATTCAATCATGCGAAGCTGTTTTAATCTGTCAAGAGGTTACCGTGCACTTTAAAAACAAGTTTTATACCCGCAAGTAAAAGATTCATTTAACACTATTTAATGTGTGTTTGAATACCTGTGTGTGTGCGTGTGTGTATGCATGTGCGTCCACGCGTGTGTGTGTGTGTGTGTGTGTCGCTGTCTGTGTCTGTGTGTATGTCTTTGCGCGTTCATGTCTGTGTCTGTTCTGAGCAAGTATATGAATGTATTTGTCCGTCTCTGTGTCTGCGTGGCTATTATTAGAATTACCATCAAAGCTCTGCAAACATTTTTCCAAATGCGGCAATATCGCGAGATTTAATGTGGGGAACTTTATTCAATCACGCGAAGCTGTTTTAATCTGTCAAGAGGTTACCGTGCACTTTAAAAACAAGTTTTATACCCGCAAGTAAAAGATACATTTAACACTATTTAATGTGTGTTTGAATACCTGTGTGTGTGCGTGTGTGTATGCATGTGCGTCCACATGCGTGTGTGTGTGTGTGTGTGTGTGTGTGTGTGTGTGTGTGTGTGTCGCTGTCTGTGTCTGTGTGTATGTCTTTGCGCGTTCATGTCTGTGTCTGTTCTGAGCAAGTATATGAATGTATTTGTCTGTCTCTGTGTCTGCGTGGCTATTATTAGAATTACCATCAATGTTCTGCAAACATCTTTTCAAATGGCGCAATATCGCAAGGTTTAATGTGGAGAACTTTATTCTATCACGCCAAGCTGTTTTAATCTGTCAAGAAGTTACAGTGCACTTTAAAAACAAGTTTTATACCCGCGAGTAAAAGATACATTTAACACTATTTAATGTGTGTTTGAATACCTGTGTGTGTGCATGTGTGTATGCATGTGCGTCCACGTGTGTGTGTGTGCGCTTGTATGTGTATGCGTTTTGTTCGTGTGTTTGAACATGTATACATGCGTCTATGCAGGTCTGCGCATCTGTCCTCGTGCTATGTGTATGTGTCTTCGCAGTTGTTAGCATGATTTTGGATGTGTGTCTGTCCGGGTCTGCGTGACTGTCTTCGGAATTATCATCATTTTTCTTCAAACTTTGCTCCAAATATTGCAGGTTTGCCAAGGTTAATTTTGTTGAATCACAACAAGATCTTCAAAGTCTGTCAAGAGGTTACTAAAATCTTCAAGGACGGCTTTTTAACTCGAAATTTGAAGGTACAGTTGGAACTATCAAGCTGTCAATATTTGGGACCTCTCTCAAGCTGCTATTGTGAACTCTCAATAGAACATTGATTGGTAAACGAATCAAATCCGTTGCATTTACTTGTACATACATGTATCCGGTTACATAAGTGTGTTTGTATGTGCATGCATGTTGGTGGGAGTTTGGTGTGTGCAAGCGTGTTTGCGCATGACTGCTATGCGTGACCGTATGTGAGTCTGACTATGTGTGTGTGTGCAAGTGTGTGTTCGTTTAATCGCCCAAGTGTGTTTCTGTGTGTGTCTCTGCGTGTGAGTTTGTGTATTTCTGTGCACAGCCGTGTCTGTACATTTTTCTATGCTTGTGTATCTGAGTTTGGGCGTGTTTGCGCGCGTGTGTGTGTGTGCGTGCGTGCGTGCGTGTGTGTGTGACCGTATGTGAGTCTGACTATGTGTGTGTGCAAGTGTGTGTCTGTTTAATCGCCCAAGTGTGTTTCTGTGTGTGTCTCTGCGTGTGAGCTCAGGTATTTCTGTGCACAGCTGTGTCTGTACATCTTTGTATGTTTGTGTATCTGAGTTTGGGTGTGCACGCGTGTGTGTGTGTGTCGCTGTCCGTGTCTGTATGTATACCTTTGCACGTTTATGTCTGTGTCTGTTCTGAGCAAGTATATGAATGTATTTGTCCGTTTCTGTGTCTGCGTGACTATTATTAGAGTTACCATCAAAGCTCTGCAAACATTTTTTGAAATGCGGCAATTTCGCGAGATTTAATGTGGGGAACTTTATTCAATCACGCGAAGCTGTTTTAATCTGTCAAGAGGTTACCGTGCACTTTAAAAACAAGTTTTATACCCGCAAGTAAAAGATACATTTAACACTATTTAATGTGTGTTTGAATACCTGTGTGTGTGCGTGTGTGTATGCATGTGCATCCACGCGTGTGTGTGTGCGTGTGTGTGTGCGTGTGTGTGCATGTGTGTGTGCGTGCGTGCGTGTGCGTGCGTGCGTGTGTGTGCGCGTGTGTGCGCGCGTGTGTGCGCGCGTATTTGCGCGTGTGTGTGTGCGTGCGTGTGTGTGCGTGTGTGTGCGTGCGTGCGTGTGTGTGTGTGTGCGTGTGTGTGCGTGCGTGCGTGTGTGTGTGTGTGGTTCGCTGTCCGTGTGTATGCCTTTGCACGTTTATGGCAGGTGTCTCTTCTGAGCAAGTATATGAATGTATTTGTCCGTCTCTGTGTCTGCGTGGCTATTATTAGAATTACCATCAATGTTCTGCAAACATCTTTTGTATGTGAGTCTGACTATGTGTGTGTGCAAGTGTGTGTTCGTTTAATCGCCCAAGTGTGTTTCTGTGTGTGTCTCTGCGTGTGAGTTTGTGTATTTCTGTGCACAGCCGTGTCTGTACATTTTTCTATGCTTGTGTATCTGAGTTTGGGTGTGTTTGCGCGTGTGTGTGTGCGTGCGTGCGTGCGTGTGTGTGTGTGTGACCGTATGTGAGTCTGACTATGTGTGTGTGCAAGTGTGTGTCTGTTTAATCGCCCAAGTGTGTTTCTGTGTGTGTCTCTGCGTGTGAGCTCAGGTATTTCTGTGGACAGCTGTGTCTGTACATCTTTGTATGTTTGTGTATCTGAGTTTGGGTGTGCACGCGTGTGTGTGTGTGTGTGTGTGTGTCGCTGTCGGTGTCTGTATGTATGCCTTTGCACGTTTATGTCTGTGTCTGTTCTGAGCAAGTATATGAATGTTTATGTCTGTCTCTGTGTCTACGTGACTATTATTTGAGTTACCATCAAAGCTCTGCAAACATTTTTTTAAATGGTGCAATATCGTGAGATTTAATGTGGGGAACTCTATTCAATCACTCCAAGCTGTTTTAATCTGTCAAGAAGTTACAGTGCACTTCATAAACAAGTTTTATACCTGAAAGTAAAACATACATTTAAAACCATTTAATGTGTGTTTGCATACACATATGTGTGCGTGTGTGTGTGCATGTGTGTATACATGTGTGTATCCATGTGTTTCTATGCGTGTGTGTGTGTGTGTGCCTGGATGTGTATGCGTTTTGTTTGTATGTGTGAACGTGTATGTGTGTGTCTATGCGAGTCTGCACACCTGTCCTCGTGCTATGTGTATGTGTCTTCGCAGTTGTTAGCAGGTTTTTGAATGTGTGTCTGTCTGTGTCTGGGTGACTGTCGTCGGAATTATCATTATTTTTTTTCAAAATTTGCTCCAAATGTTGCAGGTACGCCAAGGTGAATTTTGTTCAATAACAACAAGATTTTCAAGTTTGTCAAGATGTTACCATAATCTTCAAGGACGGCCTTTCAACTCGATGGTTGAAGGTACAGTTGGAACTATCAAACTGTCACTATTTGGGACCGTTATCAAGCTGCTACGGTGAACTATCAATAGAACATTTGGCGATTGATAAACAAATCAAATCCGATGCATTTAGTGGTACATACATGTATCCTGTTACATAAGTGTGTTTGTTTGTGCATGCATGTTGGTGGGAGTTTGGTGTGTGCAAGCGTGTTTGCGCATGACTGCTATGCGTGACCGTATGTGAGTCTGACTATGTGTGTGTGTGCAAGTGTGTGTTCGTTTAATCGCCCAAGTGTGTTTCTGTGTGTGTCTCTGCGTGTGAGCTTGTGTATTTCTGTGCACAGCTGTGTGTGTACATCTTTGTATGTTTGTGTATCTGAGTTTGGGTGTGCACGCGTGTGTGTGTGTGTGTGTGCGTGCGTGCGTGCGTGCGTGCGTGTGTGTGTGTGTGTGTCGCTGTCCGTGTCTGTATGTATGCCTTTGCACGTTTATGTCTGTGTCTGTTCTGAGCAAGTATATGAATGTATTTGTCCGTCTCTGTGTCTGCGTGACTATTATTAGAGTTACCATCAAAGCTCTGCAAACATTTTTCGAAATGCGGCAATTTCGCGAGATTTAATGTGGGGAAATTTATTCAATCACGCGAAGCTGTTTTAATCTGTCAAGAGGTTACCGTGCACTTTAAAAACAAGTTTTATACCCGCAAGTAAAAGATACATTTAACACTATTTAATGTGTGTTTGAATACCTGTGTGTGTGCGTGTGTGTATGCATGTGCGTCCACGCGTGTGTGTGTGTGTGTGTGTGTGTGTGTGTGTCGCTGTCTGTGTCTGTGTGTATGTCTTTGCGCGTTCATGTCTGTGTCTGTTCTGAGCAAGTATATGAATGTATTTGTCCGTCTCTGTGTCTGCGTGGCTATTATTCGAATTACCATCAAAGCTCTGCAAACATTTTTCCAAATGCGGCAATATCGCGAGATTTAATGTGGGGAACTTTATTCAATCACGCGAAGCTGTTTTAATCTGTCAAGAGGTTACCGTGCACTTTAAAAACAAGTTTTATACCCGCAAGTAAAAGATACATTTAACACTATTTAATGTGTGTTTGAATACCTGTGTGTGTGCGTGTGTGTATGCATGTGCGTCCACGCGTGTGTGTGTGTGTGTCGCTGTCTGTGTCTGTGTGTATGTCTTTGCGCGTTCATGTCTGTGTCTGTTCTGAGCAAGTATATGAATGTATTTGTCTGTCTCTGTGTCTGCGTGGCTATTATTAGAATTACCATCAATGTTCTGCAAACATCTTTTCAAATGGCGCAATATCGCGAGGTTTAATGTGGGGAACTTTATTCTATCACGCCAAGCTGTTTTAATCTGTCAAGAAGTTACAGTGCACTTTAAAAACAAGTTTTATACCCGCAAGTAAAAGATACATTTAACACTATTTAATGTGTGTTTGAATACCTGTGTGTGTGCATGTGTGTATGCATGTGCGTCCACGTGTGTGTGCGCTTGTATGTGTATGCGTTTTGTTCGTGTGTTTGAACATGTATACATGCGTCTATGCAGGTCTGCGCATCTGTCCTCGTGCTATGTGTATGTGTCTTCACAGTTGTTAGCATGATTTTGGATGTGTGTCTGTCCGGGTCTGCGTGACTGTCTTCGGAATTATCATCATTTTTCTTCAAACTTTGCTCCAAATATTGCAGGTTTGCCAAGGTTAATTTTGTTGAATCACAACAAGATCTTTAAAGTCTGTCAAGAGGTTACTAAAATCTTCAAGGACGGCTTTTTAACTCGAAATTTGAAGGTACAGTTGGAACTATCAAGCTGTCAATATTTGGGACCTCTCTCAAGCTGCTATTGTGAACTCTCAATAGAACATTGATTGGTAAACGAATCAAATCCGTTGCATTTACTTGTACATACATGTATCCGGTTACATAAGTGTGTTTGTATGTGCATGCATGTTGGTGGGAGTTTGGTGTGTGCAAGCGTGTTTGCGCATGACTGCTATGCGTGACCGTATGTGAGTCTGACTATGTGTGTGTGTGCAAGTGTGTGTTCGTTTAATCGCCCAAGTGTGTTTCTGTGTGTGTCTCTGCGTGTGAGTTTGTGTATTTCTGTGCACAGCCGTGTCTGTACATTTTTCTATGCTTGTGTATCTGAGTTTGGGTGTGTTTGCGCGCGTGTGTGTGTGTGTGTGTCGCTGTCCGTGTCTGTGTGTATGCCTTTGCACGTTTATGGCAGGTGTCTGTTCTGAGCAAGTATATGAATGTATTTGTCCGTCCCTGTGTCTGCGTGGCTATTATTAGAATTACCATCAATGTTCTGCAAACATCTTTTTAAATGGCGCAATATCGCGAGGTTTAATGTGGGGAACTTTATTCTATCACGCCAAGCTGTTTTAATCTGTCAAGAAGTTACAGTGCACTTTATAAACAAGTTTTATACCTGAAAGTATATTACAAAATGTGCTCATTACACATACTACCTTACTTGTTAGGATGAGACTAGTTTGACAAAAGCTTTGGATGTCTCCTCTGTTGATGAAAGCAAGTATCTGTTGGAGCACCTTCTCTCACTCGCTCTCACTCAGGGCTTTGCTTGTACTCAGAAAGAATCTCAATTCAAGGAGTTGACTGCTCGCTACGATAAAATGCAGATGGATTCCAGGTTACGGCATCAGCTTTTAGACCAGGTTTTGCAGGATTCCGGGATAACTATACAGTCGCAACAAGAATGTAAGCCGGCCAAATATTCTAAACACTCTACGTTTACTACCATAGTGTTAAGGATTATCAAAGAGAATGTGAAATGTCTTGCAGATGGTTGTAGTTATAAGCTGTGTTACCTTCTCTTGTGTTAAGGTCTATCTGTAGTTATAAGCTGTGGTACCTTCTCTTGTGTTAAGATCTACCTGTAGTTATAAGCTGTGTTACCTTCTCTTCTGTTAAAATCTACCTGTAGTTATAAGCTGTGGTACCTTCTCTTGTGTTAAGATCTTCTCTTGTGTTAAGGTTAATGTGATTGTTTCTATTTGCATCAGTTTACTGGACATTTAATCTTTTTCGAAATTTTTTTAAAGCACTAGTGCAATAAAATGATTATTAAAATACATGACTACGGACATTGCATTAATTCATGTTTGTGAATGCAAGTAAAATTTTATAGGGTGAGCTCCAGCAAATCTATCTATGACAGCTACAAGTTCACATACACAGTAAATAGTATTTATAGTAAATAGCTACTATCAGTTTTAGTAGCTTTTAGCTCTCTGTATGACAGGCCTTAACTCACTCTGTATGACAGGCCTTAACTCACTCTGTATGACAGGCCTTAACTCACTCTGTATGACCGGCCTTAACTTACTCTGTATGACAGGCTTTAACTTACTCTGTATGACAGGCTTTAACTTACTCTGTATGACAGCCCTTAACTTACTCCGTATGGCAGGCCTTAACTTACTCCGTATGACAGGCTTTAACTTACTCTGTATGACAGGCCTTAACTTACTCCGTATGAAAGGCCTTAACTTGCTCCGTATGACAAGCTTTAACTTACTCTGTATGACAGCCCTTAACTTACTCTGTATGACAGGCCTTAACTTACTCTGTATGACAGGCCTTAACTCACTCTGTATGACAGCCCTTAACTTGCTCCGTATGACAGGCTTTAACTTACTCTGTATGACAGCCCTTAACTTACCCTGTATGACAGGCCTTAACTTACTCTGTATGACAGGCCTTAACTTGCTCCGTATGACCGGCCTTGACCTACTTTTTCTGCCTGCAGAGATCTAGAACGGTATAGCTGTGGCACTAGTGGTGATAGTTCTGTGCAAACATTTCCTACTGAAATGGATAACAATTCCGTTTCTTCAATACCTCAGGTAATACTGACCTTTATTGATTTATTGAACAGGCATTTATTATTAATTTCAATAACTCTGCACGCATTGTTCAATCATTGTTAAGTGTCAGTAAGATGCGAATGGATATTTGAATAAATTACAAAGACAATTTGAATCAATGTCGTTGTTTATTTGGCAAAACACAGTTTTGTTAACCTAATAATTATATTACATGTTTTATATAGAATGCTTTTAAGTTGTTGTTTTGTTAAAGAATAGAGAAAGCATAATATTATTATGCTTTGTTATTCATCTTGAGGTGTTGTGATGTTCTAAAAAAAGAATCAAGAAGATTGACCAACCAGAAGCTGAGATATAGCCAGCCAAACACAGGTCTACCAAAAAAACAAAAGTGTTTTGGTAATCATCAATATATGACGTATGAAATCGACTTGTGTGCCATTGGTCAATTAAGCCAACTAATGCGCTCTCCTATAACAATCACGGCGTTTTAATTGGTTTAATCCCTGGAAGTATAGAACAATCAAATTGAGCCTAACAATCATCGCTCCTAGAATTCCGAACCAGTCCCTCTGACGTGTAGATTAGTTTTAGCATAAAATAACTACACGCATCTATTATTTCGCAACATTTCGCTATCTTGCTAGTTCAGCTCAGTTTTGTTGTTCTCCTACTTAGCTTCCCTATTCAGACTCATCTTTAGCGTTGTTCAGATTTTTTAACTATAGCTAATAAATAGAATCAATTAAATCAATCATCAATCTCGGTTATCATTTGGAATTTTCTACAAATTATATTAGTTACATCATTTATTCTATACGCAGTTATATTATTATTTTGTATAATATGCATTATGAATATTATATAAATCATAAAAAATAATCATAGATAAGATAATAGATCAATAGAAAAATCAAAGCAAAAGTTATCGTTTTCTTTTCTTATAGCAAGAGCAGCACGGTCAAGTTAGTCTTTTTAAGATTATGGCTGTAGTGAACTTCCAGTCTGTTAATAGTGACGATAATCATGAAAATAAACTGAATGCTGCAGTAGATACACAGTAGAAAAATGATGAAGGGAACAAAAAGTCCCATTCCTATTTCTTATTCTAAACAAACTGCAATCGCGGATATCGCATATAGACTATACACGCGCCGTTCGTTGAACAGATGATCTTCGGAGCATATCCGTGGAGATCGAGTTAAAATTTGAAGCACAATAGTCAAAATCTGCTCTTCTGCTTTAAAAAATCATGGCGAGGGGTTGTAGGCAAATGCCTTTACCATACAATGTTTGGATGATTTTCCTGAGAAACCAGAGCTAGTATGTAAATTATTTACTATCGCGACAAGCGTTTCACATCTCGTAGCCAAAACAATCATTATAAGTAACGGCGGTAAGGGTGCGCAACTCCGGCACATGACCATTAAGTCGATTTTAAACGTCACAGTTTTCGGGATTTTCGAAGGGTTTTCCTCTGATTCTTTATTAGGTAGACCTGTGTTTGGCTGTCTATATCTCAGCTTCAAGGAGGTCAATCTCCTTGATTCTTTTTTTAGAACATCAGTCAACACCTCAAGATAACTAATAAAGCATAATAATATTATGCTTTCTCTATTCTTTAAGGCAGAAAAAAACTAGCTGGATTCTGTAAAGTCTGACCTTTTTTAACCAATCAATTTATTCTCTCTCAAAACCAACAGTAAAATTTACACAACAAAATTTCCTTAAAAACGCTAATAATAACAACTAATGATAATAAAAAATCTAACAAGAAAGTCATGGCTTTCGCCTGGTAAAGGCTAATTCGCACTCGTCCATTTATTTGTCAATGTGACGTGTTATTTTGTGTGTCTAGCCACAACAGCCTCAACTCTTACACATTTTGACACATTTTTTAAATGTAAGTCAGTGGCTGTCATTTGTTGCTTTTCTTCTTAACGCCGCAAAAAACGTAGCGTTCATGTATCTTTTGTAATTAACTTGAAACTTTCAGAGCTACAAACTATTTGATACATTTTACATGATTAAAGAATAGAGAAAGCATAATATTATTATGCTTTATTATTCATCTTGAGGTGTTGACTGATGTTCTAAAAAAAGAATCAAGGAGATTGACCAACCAGAAGCTGAGATATAGCCAGCCAAACACAGGTCTACCAAAAAACAAAAGTGTTTTGGTAATCATCAATATATGACGTATGAAATCGACTTGTGTGTCATTGGTCAATTAAGCCAACTAATGCGCTCTCCTATAACAATCACGGCGTTTTAATTGGTTTAATCCCTGGAAGTATAGAACAATCAAATTGGGCCTAACAATCATCGCTCCTAGAATTCCGAACCAGTCCCTCTGACGTGTAGATTAGTTTTAGCATAAAATAATTACACGCATCTATTATTTCGCAACATTTCGCTATCTTGCTAGTTCAGCTCAGTTTTGTTGTTTTCCTACTTAGCTTCCCTATTCAGACTCATCTTTAGCGTTGTTCAGATTTTTTAACTATAGCTAATAAATAGAATCAATTAAATCAATCTCGGCTATCATTTGGAATTTTCTACAAATTATATTAGTTACATCATTTATTCTATACGCAGTTATATTATTATTTTGTATAATATGCATTATGAATATTATATAAATCATAAAAAATAATCATAGATAAGATAATAGATCAATAGAAAAATCAAAGCAAAAGTTATCGTTTTCTTTTCTTATAGCAAGAGCAGCACGGTCAAGTTAGTCTTTTTAAGATTATGGCTGTAGTGAACTTCCAGTCTGTTAATAGTGACGATAATCACGAAAATCAACTGAATGCTGCAGTAGATACACAGTAGAAAAATGATGAAGGAACAAAAAGTCCCATTCCTATTTCGTATTCTAAAAAAACTGCAATCGCGGATATCGCATATAGACTATACACGCGCCGTTCGTTGAACAGATGATCTTCGGAGCATATCCGTGGAGATCGAGTTAAAATTTGAAGCACAATAGTCAAAATCTGCTCTTCTGCTTTAAAAAATCATGACGAGCGGTTGTGGGCAAATGCCTTTACCACACAATGTTTGGATGATTTTCCTGAGAAACCAGAGCTAGTATGTAAATTATTTACTATCGCGAGAAGCGTTTCACATCTCGTAGCCAAAACAATCATTATAAGTAACGGCGGTAAGGGTGCGCAACTCCGGCACATGACCATTAAGTCGATTTTATACGTCATAGTTTTCGGGATTTTCGAAAGGTTTTCCTCTGATTCTTTATTAGGTAGACCTGTGTTTGGTTGTCTATATCTCAGCTTCTAGGGGGTCAATCTCCTTGATTCTTTTTTCAGAACATCAGTCAACACCTCAAGATAACTAATAAATCATAATAATATTATGCTTTCTCTATTCTTTAACTTATGTTTTAGCTCTGTCACAACTGCTAGTTACATTTTTCTTCGTCAAATAGTATTTGAACATTGTGCTTTACCAACTTATGTAAACTTTGTTGAACGCAAATAATATTGAAAGTTAGCCTATCTATAAATTATTTATCTGTAATTTTTAAAAAAGAATTGAATTCTATGTTAGAGTATTAAATGAGGTGTCTCTAGACTATTGTTCACTTGGGGGCAATATCTGAGTTTTTCAGAAGTATTAAAGACCACCAACTAAGGTGAAATCTACAGTTTGTTAACAGTAATGGTATACAACTTGTTAAGTGAGTTATTGCCATAATAAGTCTATGCCATAATAAGCTAAGGCGGGTAAGGTATATCATGTAACAATTAATTCGATAATGTTTTGCTAGACTAACACAAGGAAGAGCAGCTCGCTAGAAGCAGTAAGCGTAGTGTGCAAGTCTAGATTACTTTCATTGATCGCTTACTAGCATCATATTTTGACATATATAACAGCTGCTATATCATATATAACAGCTACTATAACATATATAACAGCTGCTATAACATATATAACAACTGCTATAACATATATAACAACTGCTATAACATATATAACAACTGCTATAACATATATGACAGCTGCTTTCAGTTAATTTCTTTTGCCGCCTTGATCAGTTGATCACCCTTGGTTGATGCAACCGTTTAAAGGTCAAGGCCAAGATTACCCATATAGATACTATTCTACCCAGTATCTATACTAGGTAGAATAGCACCCATATAGATACCGGTACAATTCTACCCATATACGTATAGATACCGGTACTATTCTACCCATATACGTATCTACACTGGTAACTATTCTACCCATATACGTATATACACTGGTGCTATTCTACCCATATGAATACTGGTCGAAAGCATTGCTAAAACCTTCATATGCTCATCAGGACTTGATATAATCAGCTGGTTTTTATCATTTCTAATTCTTGTAGAGTCTGACCATCTTCAAGAAGACCTGGCAGAGCTGTCAGGAGAGATTTCACTTAAACAAAGAATGATTGAAGAACTCGAAAGGAGCCAGCGACAACTGCAAACAATTCGTCAGCATTACGAGGATAAAATGCGCAACTTGCAGGACCAAATAATGGCTGTTGAACGAGAACGAAACCAGGTCCTAAGCAGCTTAGGTAACCTCCTGTTATAGCTAGTATATGTTAGATCAGCTGTTATAGCTAGTATATGTTAGATCAGCTGTTAACAGTTAATCAGCTAGCTCTTAACAAGTTATAAAGTTCAGTCCATACAGTGCTATGGCTTCGGTGTAATAATCTGTCATTTAGATAGTAATTGGTATGAGTTTGATAATCTTAACGTGTAGCTAGCTTTGCAACCAGCTAATTCGTAACCGGACAGCAGTTACCAGGATAGCAAATACAAATGAAATAAACTGTTATGTGAGTTCTGTTTTCAGGCAGCAAGAAGCAGCAGTCGGAGGAGCAGGTGCGCAAAGTTAAAATGGAGTTTGAGAAACGGCTGGATACCATGCAACAGGAGCTCAATAAGGCAAATACTGCCAAAAAGGAGCACGCCAAAATGATGAAGAACCAAGTTGTCTACGACCGGCGCATCAGGGACCTTAGTACTGAACTGAATGAGATGAAGAAGATAAAGGTAGGCTTGCTGACCGATACAAAAGCTGTGTTAGTTAATCCTACAAAGAGAGAAATCACCGCTATATTTATACCTGTGTTAGTTAATCCTACACAGAGAGATATCACCACGATATTTATATGTGTTAGTTAATCCTACACACAGAGATATCACCACTATATTTATATCTGTGTTAGTTAATCCTACACACAGATATCACCACTATATTTATATGTGTTAGTTAATCCTACACAGAGAGATATCACCACTATATTTATATGTGCTAGTTAATCCTACACAGAGATATCACCACTATATTTATATGTGTTAGTTAATCCTACACAGAGATATCACCACTATATTTATATGTGTTAGTTAATCCTACACAGAGAGATATCACCACTATATTTATATGTGCTAGTTAATCCTACACAGAGATATCACCACTATATTTATATGTGTTAGTTAATCCTACACAGAGAGATATCACCACTATATTTTTATGTGCTAGTTAATCCTACACAGAGATATCACCACTATATTTATATGTGTTAGTTAATCCTACACAGAGAGACATCACCACTATATTTATATATGTGCTAGTAAATCCTACACACAGAGATATCACCACTATATTTATATCTGTGTTAGTTAATCCTACACACAGATATCACTACTATATTTATATGTGTTAGTTAATCCTACACAGAGATATCACCACTATATTTATATGTGCTAGTTAATCCTACACAGAGAGATATCACCACTATATTTATATGTGTTAGTTAATCCTACACAGAGATATCACCACTATATTTATATGTGTTAGTTAATCCTACAAAGAGAGAAATCACCGCTATATTTATACCTGTGTTAGTTAATCCTACACAGAGATATCACCACTATATTTATATGTGTTAGTTAATCCTACACAGAGAGATATCACCACTATATTTATATGTGCTAGTTAATCCTACACAGAGAGACATCACCACTATATTTATATGTGCTAGTTAATCCTACACAGAGATATCACCACTATATTTATATGTGTTAGTTAATCCTACACAGAGAGATATCACCACTATATTTATATGTGCTAGTTAATCCTACACAGAGATATCACCACTATATTTATATGTATTAGTTAATCCTACACAGAGAGATATCACCACTATATTTATATGTGTTAGTCAATCCTACACAGAGATATCACCACTATATTTATATGTGCTAGTTAATCCTACACAGAGATATCACCACTATATTTATATGTGCTAGTTAATCCTACACAAAGAGATATCACCACTATATTTTTTTATGTCTTACTTAATCCTACACAGAGAGACATCACTACTATATTTATATCTGTGTTAGTCAGGGAAAAGTTTGAATGGGAAATCATTGTTTGGCGTATGAGTTTTTTGGGATCTTCGTAATGTGTTGTGTTGACTATTGCACCACCACATGATCTTGGTTTTGGAGATCTCGACAACTATGGTGATGCTATTGCAGGTGCGACTGATGGCACAAATGAAGACGGAATCAGAGAAGAATAAGATTAGTGACCAACGAAAGAATAAGGAGCTGCTACAGCTGAAAAAAGAGAAGCGGCGACGAGACAATCAGGTGCGCATGTTGGAGTTGCAAAACAGACAGAAAGATGCCATACTCAAGGTTGGTCTTTAACAACACTCAAATTTTGGTCTCTAAGTTTTCAAAGAGTGCCTTCATTAATTACAGGACGAATATAACAGTCTACTGATGTTTTAATTAATTCTGTCGTAAAAAGTAGGTGGCTTGGGATAGCCATCGACATTTCATGTATCCTTGACATATAAATCATTTTTATTTTATCCTAGCGTTTGCATAAGTCAGCGTATTGTGTTGCCAGCGCAAGCACGAAGAGGTCAGTCAGTTGAGGAAAAGACAAAGAGACTCGTCCGCCTCTTCCAGGGTGATGGCCAAAAATAGGGCAAACCTCTCCCATGAAAATTCATCTGGCAAGACTTCATCATCTTCTGCTTCTAGGCACAAGTCAGCAGCTCTTCTCTTCTCTCCCAAGGTAACTGTTTGCATCGTCTTTTTTAACCTCTTTGTCCCAATCAATCTGCCAAATTTGCTTCAGAATGATTTTCATTTCTGGACAGTATTCTGGTAGCGAATGTTAGTTACTGAAGAACAACTTATAGCTGGGCCATAGCACTAACTGGGTCGTAACTTATAGCTGAGATAAAACTAGACAATGTTAAATGAGCAATTGCAGAGTAGATAACTGCTTGTTGCTCAGACGGCGATTTACTATTTGCCTTTTGTTGATACGTCTAGCACATGTTATCTCATGTTATCTCATGTTATCTCATGTCACCTCATGTTATCTCACGGCACCTCATGTTATCTCATGTCACCTCATGTTATCTCATGGCACCTCATGTTATCTCATGTCACCTCTTATATCAAAGTTTCTCACAGCCTGTTGTTATAATCTCAACTTACTAGTGACTTTTTCTACTGATTACAGCTAAACCTAAAGTAATATAAAATAATCTGCCACTTAAATTGGAAGAGTATTTTTTTTGTGTATGGCATGTTTCTTATATATACACATATTATGTTGTCTTGTCCTCTGTGCTAATGGACACTACGTTTTACTCGATTACTCTAACTCAGGTGGCGAAAAGCAAGTGGGACAAGCTTGAGCGATACATTAAATCCGTTGTTGTGCGGAAACAGACAATTGCCAACATGGAAGCTGAGATGGATCTTCACATTAACAAGCGAGAACAGCTCAGCAAGAAGATAGATGCGTACAGTAAAAGGCTGGACACTGCCATTAGGAGAAATGAGGTCGGACACATGTATAGTCATTACTCTTAGGCTCTTAAAATGGGCAAATTTCTTAGCTGACATATGGCATAAACATCTGCTGCGACTACACAGATCGAGACTACTGAATAACTAGTTATGTTTTACAAGTATCAACCTAGGTCAAGTAAAGATCAAAACATCTATTGGATGTTGTCATTACCCTTATTGGAACATGATTGTATTAACACTATATATATATATATATATATATGTAGTAGATATGGGTAAACCATAGTTTATCATTGCACTAATGTTTGTACAGCTATTTACACTTGTGTTTTCTTAAAAAAAAGATCCATCAACTTATAATCTAAAATCGTCCAACTACAACTTGAACTCAGGCTGATGAATTGTATCAAACTGCAAGTAAAACTTAGGTCTTTAAAATATTTAATCTAACATATCCTGAAATTTTATGCAAGCAGTTCCAATTTACACCAGTGTTCATCACATATCTTTTACAGCAAGTAACAGCCTTTTTCATATATAAATACTTGTTGGTCATCGTTGTCACTAGTTCAAAGCAACTTTAAAAAAAAATCGGTTTACTGTGAAAATGAACAAATTGGTGTCATGATTATGTTAATCAGGGATCAACACTTTTAACCAATCACAAATACATCAGTTTCTTCTATTACTACACAGCCATCAGGGGTGTGTGGTGTCTTTGCAAATAATAATTTTGCCAGCGTAAATAGCCAATGCCTTATTCCTTGTGTTTCTCTAATGTTTTCTGTTCTGTTGAACAGAAAACTCTGTACAGACTCTTATTTGATAATTGCTGGCATAATCATTACATTGCATAGAGTAATCAGTAATGTCACGGTTACACTATATTGCGCTGAAATTTTGTTGATGATATGTTCAACTCATCTTCATAGCTGCTAAAGTCTGGTTTCCATATCGATTGCGAGACTCCGGCGGTAACTTGCGCAGCAAAACGCTTGCTACGTTAGGATCGGCAGCTTCTGTTCACATCTAAAGCTGCATTGCTAAACATAATCGCAGCTTCACATAAAATGTTCGCTCGCCACGCCATTTTGATAATGGTGACCTTTACCTGTACAGTGCATTTCAGGAAGGTTTTGCTTGCGGCTATTTGCGAAATTTGAACAGCGCTAAACTCTTGTGTTAACTGCCGGCAACTACCGGTGGTACTCGGCGGTACCCGGCGTGTAGGCTCACATTTCACCGCCATAGCCTGCGGTGCTGTTGCCGGTGCTTTGCGGCATATATGAGAACCACGCTCAAGGTAGTCGTTGTGTAACTCCTATTCATTTGCAGACGACTGTCGCCATGAACCTAGAAGATCAGCTGGAGACGATGAGCACCAATATGACATACATTCAGAGTAACGTGTCTGAGTGCCAAAACAATATCATGCAGATGGAAGAGGAGGCGAAGGTTTGTTCATTTGCTTTTGCTATGCGTCTGCTTAGGCTTGTAGTGGCTACTGCTAGCATTTACTAACTTTGCATTGCTTCCTGTCTAAGCATTTACTAACCTCGCATTACTTCTTGTCTAAGCATTTACTAACCTCGCATTGCTTCCTGTCTAAGCATTTACTAACCTCGCATTACTTCTTGTCTAAGCATTTACTAACCTCGCATTGCTTCCTGTCTAAGCATTTACTAACCTCGCATTGCTTCCTGTCTAAGCATTTACTAACTTCGCATTGCTTCCTGTCTAAGCATTTACTAACCTTGCATTGCTTCCTGTCTAAGCATTTACTAATCTCGCATTGCTTTCTGTCTAAGCATTTACTAACCTCGCATTGCTTCCTGTCTAAGCATTTACTAACCTTGCATTGCTTCCTGTCTAAGCATTTACTAATCTCGCATTGCTTTCTGTCTAAGCATTTACTAACCTCGCATTGCTTCCTGTCTAAGCATTTACTAATCTCACATTGCTTCCTGTCTAAGCATTTACTAACCTTGCATTGCTTCCTGTCTAAGCATTTACTAATCTCGCATTGCTTTCTGTCTAAGCATTTATTAACCTCGCATTGCTTCCTGTCTAAGCATTTACTAATCTCACTTTGCTTCCTGTCTAAGCATTTAGTAATCTCGCATTGCTTCCTGTCTAAGCATTTACCTAATATATTTCATCAGTGCGTTGTATGTTTAGTAATTATTCATTGCTTTATTTATCCTTTTTAATGTTACAGCGGGCTTAGCTAACAATTCCCATTTATCGGCCCGTTCTCATAGATGGCTATACTCGAATTTACGTAAGCGCATGTAAATCAGTAAAGTTATCTTCTACAGTCATGCAGCAACATTTGATTTTGTTAATTCAGAATCTATAATCTTTCACCTTTATTTGACATCCACAATGAGTTCATCTCCTATCGACTGGAAACATTTTCTCAATAATTCACTAGAAGCAGTTCATGTTATGTTTAAAACGCTACCCCTCTAACAACCTCTAAACCTCATCGTACGACTTGCATGCCCTTTCATATCTATCTTGTCTCTCATATAAAATATTATTATAAGCCAAGATAATCTTTTAACCTGTCGTTATTCACTAGAAGAAATGACACTTTTATTCCTATATCAATAATTTTATTATGGCTCAAATTCTTCTCATAGATTCAAGAAACAGTTAACATGTTATATATTCTTATAGAATGAACCCCTGCTGTTTTTTTCTTGAGTCCTTTTTCATTAGTTTTTATCAGTTTATATTACGACAAAACAAGTTACATTTACATATTGCGATAGCTCTTTGGTTTGAGCATCAAATTTGGTCATTGCTTTTGCAATCACAACGCAACTCGAAGAACTGGTTGTTATATTACTTGTAATGATGTCTCTGAACCATATTACAAAATGTGCTCATTACACATACTACCTTACTTGTTAGGATGAGACTAGTTTGACAAAAGCTTTGGATGTCTCCTCTGTTGATGAAAGCAAGTATCTGTTGGAGCACCTTCTCTCACTCGCTCTCACTCAGGGCTTTGCTTGTACTCAGAAAGAATCTCAATTCAAGGAGTTGACTGCTCGCTACGATAAAATGCAGATGGATTCCAGGTTACGGGATCAGCTTTTAGACCAGGTTTTGCAGGATTCCGGGATAACTATACAGTCGCAACAAGAATGTAAGCCGGCCAAATATTCTAAACACTCTACGTTTACTACCATAGTGTTAAGGATTATCAAAGAGAATGTGAAATGTCTTGCAGATGGTTGTAGTTATAAGCTGTGTTACCTTCTCTTGTGTTAAGGTCTACCTGTAGTTATAAGCTGTGGTACCTTCTCTTGTGTTAAGATCTACCTGTAGTTATAAGCTGTGTTACCTTCTCTTGTGTTAAAATCTACCTGTAGTTATAAGCTGTGGTTCACCTTCTCTTGTGTTAAGATCTACCTGTAGTTATAAGCTGTGGTACCTTCTCTTGTGTTAAGATCTTCTCTTGTGTTAAGGTTAATGTGATTGTTTCTATTTGCATCAGTTTACTGGACATTTAATCTTTTTCGAAATTTTTTTAAAGCATTAGTGCAATAAAATGATTATTAAAATACATGACTACGGACATTGCATTAATTCATGTTTGTGAATGCAAGTAAAATTTTATAGGGTGAGCTCCAGCAAATCTATCTATGACAGCTACAAGTTCACATACACAGTAAATAGTATTTATAGTAAATAGCTACTATCAGTTTTAGTAGCTTTTAGCTCTCTGTATGACAGGCCTTAACTCACTCTGTATGACAGGCCTTAACTCACTCTGTATGACAGGCCTTAACTCACTCTGTATGACCGGCCTTAACTTACTCTGTATGACAGGCTTTAACTTACTCTGTATGACAGGCTTTAACTTACTCTGTATGACAGCCCTTAACTTGCTCCGTATGGCAGGCCTTAACTTACTCCGTATGACAGGCTTTAACTTACTCTGTATGACAGGCCTTAACTTACTCCGTATGAAAGGCCTTAACTTGCTCCGTATTACAAGCTTTAACTTACTCTGTATGACAGCCCTTAACTTACTCTGTATGACAGGCCTTAACTTGTTCCGTATGACAGGCTTTAACTTACTCTGTATGACAGGCCTTAACTTACTCCGTATGAAAGGCCTTAACTTGCTCCGTATTACAAGCTTTAACTTACTCTGTATGACAGCCCTTAACTTACTCTGTATGACAGGCCTTAACTTACTCTGTATGACAGGCCTTAACTCACTCTGTATGACAGCCCTTAACTTGCTCCGTATGACAGGCTTTAACTTACTCTGTATGACAGCCCTTAACTTACCCTGTATGACAGGCCTTAACTTACTCTGTATGACAGGCCTTAACTTGCTCCGTATGACCGGCCTTGACCTACTTTTTCTGCCTGCAGAGATCTAGAACGGTATAGCTGTGGCACTAGTGGTGATAGTTCTGTGCAAACACTTCCTACTGAAATGGATAACAATTCCGTTTCTTCAATACCTCAGGTAATACTGACCTTTATTGATTTATTGAACAGGCATTTATTATTAATTTCAATAACTCTGCACGCATTGTTCAATCATTGTTAAGTGTCAGTAAGATGCGAATGGATATTTGAATAAATTACAAAGACAATTTGAATCAATGTCGTTGTTTATTTGGCAAAACACAGTTTTGTTAACCTAATAATTATATTACATGTTTTATATAGAATGCTTTTAAGTTGTTGTTTTGTTAAAGAATAGAGAAAGCATAATATTATTATGCTTTATTATTCATCTTGAGGTGTTGACTGATGTTCTAAAAAAAGAATCAAGAAGATTGACCAACCAGAAGCTGAGATATGGCCAGCCAAACACAGGTCTACCAAAAAAACAAGTGTTTTGGTAATCATCAATATATGACGTATGAAATCGACTTGTGTGCCATTGGTCAATTAAGCCAACTAATGCGCTCTCCCATAACAATCACGGCGTTTTAATTGGTTTAATCCCTGGAAGTATAGAACAATCAAATTGGGCCTAACAATCATCGCTCCTAGAACTCCGAACCAGTCCCTCTGACGTGTAGATTAGTTTTAGCATAAAATAACTACACGCATCTATTATTTCGCAACATTTCGCTATCTTGCTAGTTCAGCTCAGTTTTGTTGTTCTCCTACTTAGCTTCCCTATTCAGATTCATCTTTAGCGTTGTTCAGATTTTTTAACTATAGCTAATAAATAGAATCAATTAAATCAATCATCAATCTCGGTTATCATTTGGAATTTTCTACAAATTATATTAGTTACATCATTTATTCTATACGCAGTTATATTATTATTTTGTATAATATGCATTATGAATATTATATAAATCATAAAAAATAATCATAGATAAGATAATAGATCAATAGAAAAATCAAAGCAAAAGTTATCGTTTTCTTTTCTTATAGCAAGAGCAGCACGGTCAAGTTAGTCTTTTTAAGATTATGGCTGTAGTGAACTTCCAGTCTGTTAATAGTGACGATAATCATGAAAATAAACTGAATGCTGCAGTAGATACACAGTAGAAAAATGATGAAGGGAACAAAAAGTCCCATTCCTATTTCTTATTCTAAACAAACTGCAATCGCGGATATCGCATATAGACTATACACGCGCCGTTCGTTGAACAGATGATCTTCGGAGCATATCCGTGGAGATCGAGTTAAAATTTGAAGCACAATAGTCAAAATCTGCTCTTCTGCTTTAAAAAATCATGGCGAGGGGTTGTGGGCAAATGCCTTTACCATACAATGTTTGGATGATTTTCCTGAGAAACCAGAGCTAGTATGTAAATTATTTACTATCGCGAGAAGCGTTTCACATCTCGTAGCCAAAACAATCATTATAAGTAACGACGGTAAGGGTGCGCAACTCCGGCACATGACCATTAAGTCGATTTTAAACGTCACAGTTTTTGGGATTTTCGAAGGGTTTTCCTCTGATTCTTTATTAGGTAGACCTGTGTTTGGCTGTCTATATCTCAGCTTCAAGGGGGTCAATCTCCTTGATTCTTTTTTTAGAACATCAGTCAACACCTCAAGATAACTAATAAAGCATAATAATATTATGCTTTCTCTATTCTTTAAGGCAGAAAAAAACTAGCTGGATTCTGTAAAGTCTGACCTTTTTTAACCAATCAATTTATTCTCTCTCAAAACCAACAGTAAAATTTACACAACAAAATTTCCTTAAAAACGCTAATAATAACAACTAATGATAATAAAAAATCTAACAAGAATGTCATGGCCTTCGCCTGGTAAAGGCTAATTCGCACTCGTCCATTTATTTGTCAATGTGACGTGTTATTTTGTGTGTCTAGCCACAACAGCCTCAACTCTTACACATTTTGACACATTTTTTAAATGTAAGTCAGTGGCTGTCATTTGTTGCTTTTCTTCTTAACGCCGCAAAAAACGTAGCGTTCATGTATCTTTTGTAATTAACTTGAAACTTTCAGAGCTACAAACTATTTGATACATTTTACATGATTAACTTATGTTTTAGCTCTGTCACAACTGCTAGTTACATTTTTCTTCGTCAAATAGTATTTGAACATTGTGCTTTACCAACTTATGTAAACTTTGTTGAACGCAAATAATATTGAAAGTTAGCCTATCTATAAATTATTTATCTGTAATTTTTAAAAAAGAATTGAATTCTATGTTAGAGTATTAAATGAGGTGTCTCTAGACTATTGTTCACTTGGGGGCAAAATCTGAGTTTTTCAGAAGTATTAAAGACCACCAACTAAGGTGAAATCTAAAGTTTGTTAACAGTAATGGTATACAACTTGTTAAGTGAGTTATTGCCATAATAAGTCTATGCCATAATAAGCTAAGGCGGGTAAGGTATATCATGTAACAATTAATTCGATAATGTTTTGCTAGACTAACACAAGGAAGAGCAGCTCGCTAGAAGCAGTAAGCGTAGTGTGCAAGTCTAGATTACTTTCATTGATCGCTTACTAGCATCATATTTTGACATATATAACAGCTGCTATATCATATATAACAGCTACTATAACATATATAACAGCTGCTATAACATATATAACAACTGCTATAACATATATAACAACTGCTATAACATATATAACAACTGCTATAACATATATGACAGCTGCTTTCAGTTAATTTCTTTTGCCGCCTTGATCAGTTGATCACCCTTGGTTGATGCAACCGTTTAAAGGTCAAGGCCAAGATTACCCATATAGATACTATTCTACCCAGTATCTATACTAGGTAGAATAGCACCCATATAGATACCGGTACAATTCTACCCATATACGTATAGATACCGGTACTATTCTACTCATATACGTATATACACTGGTAACTATTCTACCCATATACGTATATACACTGGTGCTATTCTACCCATATGAATACTGGTCGAAAGCATTGCTAAAACCTTCATATGCTCATCAGGACTTGATATAATCAGCTGGTTTTTATCATTTCTAATTCTTGTAGAGTCTGACCATCTTCAAGAAGACCTGGCAGAGCTGTCAGGAGAGATTTCACTTAAACAAAGAATGATTGAAGAACTCGAAAGGAGCCAGCGACAACTGCAAACAATTCGTCAGCATTACGAGGATAAAATGCGCAACTTGCAGGACCAAATAATGGACTGAATGAGATGAAGAAGATAAAGGTAGGCTTGCTGACCGATACAAAAGCTGTGTTAGTTAATCCTACAAAGAGAGAAATCACCGCTATATTTATACCTGTGTTAGTTAATCCTACACAAAGAGATATCACCACTATATTTATATGTGTTAGTTAATCCTACACACAAAGATATCACCACTATATTTATATCTGTGTTAGTTAATCCTACACACAGATATCACCACTATATTTATATGTGTTAGTTAATCCTACACAGAGAGATATCACCACTATATTTATATGTGCTAGTTAATCCTACACAGAGATATCACCACTATATTTATATGTGTTAGTTAATCCTACACAGAGATATCACCACTATATTTATATGTGTTAGTTAATCCTACACAGAGAGATATCACCACTATATTTATATGTGCTAGTTAATCCTACACAGAGATATCACCACTATATTTATATGTGTTAGTTAATCCTACACAGAGAGATATCACCACTATATTTTTATGTGCTAGTTAATCCTACACAGAGATATCACCACTATATTTATATGTGCTAGTTAATCCTACACACAGATATCACCACTATATTTATATGTGTTAGTTAATCCTACACACAGAGATATCACTACTATATTTATATGTGCTAGTTAATCCTACACAGAGATATCACCACTATATTTATATGTATTAGTTAATCCTACACAGAGAGATATCACCACTATATTTATATGTGCTAGTTAATCCTACACAGAGATATCACCACTATATTTATATAAGTGCTAGTTAATCCTACACAGAGATATCACCACTATATTTATATGTGCTAGTTAATCCTACACAAAGAGATATCACCACTATATTTATTTATGTATTACTTAATCCTACACAGAGAGACATCACTACTATATTTATATCTGTGTTAGTTAATCCTACACACAGATATCACCATTATATTTATATGTGTTAGTTAATCCTACACAGAGAGATATCACCACTATATTTATATGTGCTAGTTAATCCTACACAGAGATATCACCACTATATTTATATGTGTTAGTTAATCCTACACAGAGATATCACCACTATATTTATATGTGTTAGTTAATCCTACACAGAGAGATATCACCACTATATTTATATGTGCTAGTTAATCCTACACAGAGATATCACCACTATATTTATATGTGTTAGTTAATCCTACACAGAGAGATATCACCACTATATTTTTATGTGCTAGTTAATCCTACACAGAGATATCACCACTATATTTATATGTGTTAGTTAATCCTACACAGAGAGACATCACCACTATATTTATATATGTGCTAGTAAATCCTACACACAGAGATATCACCACTATATTTATATCTGTGTTAGTTAATCCTACACACAGATATCACTACTATATTTATATGTGTTGGTTAATCCTACACAGAGATATCACCACTATATTTATATGTGCTAGTTAATCCTACACAGAGATATCACCACTATATTTATATGTGCTAGGAAATCCTATACAGAGAGACATCACCACTATATTTATATGTGTTAGTTAATCCTACACAAAGAGATATCACCACTATATTTATATGTGTTAGTTAATCCTACACACAGAGATATCACCACTATATTTATATGTGTTAGTTAATCCTACACAGAGAGATATCACCACTATATTTTTATGTGCTAGTTAATCCTACACAGAGATATCACCACTATATTTATATGTGCTAGTTAATCCTACACAGAGATATCACCACTATATTTATATGTGCTAGTTAATCCTACACAGAGATATCACCACTATATTTATATGTGTTAGTTAATCCTACACAAAGAGATATCACCACTATATTTATATGTGTTAGTTAATCCTACACACAGAGATATCACCACTATATTTATATCTGTGTTAGTTAATCCTACACACAGATATCACCACTATATTTATATGTGTTAGTTAATCTTACACAGAGAGATATCACCACTATATTTATATGTGTTAGTTAATCCTACACAGAGAGATATCACCACTATATTTATATGTGCTAGTTAATCCTACACAGAGATATCACCACTATATTTATATGTATTAGTTAATCCTACACAGAGAGATATCACCACTATATTTATATGTGCTAGTTAATCCTACACAGAGAGATATCACCACTATATTTATATGTGTTAGTCAATCCTACACAGAGATATCACCACTATATTTATATGTGCTAGTTAATCCTACACAAAGAGATATCACCACTATATTTATTTATGTCTTACTTAATCCTACACAGAGAGACATCACTACTATATTTATATCTGTGTTAGTCAGGGAAAAGTTTGAATGGGAAATAATTGTTTGGCGTATGAGTTTTTTGGGATCTTCGTAATGTGTTGTGTTGACTATTGCACCACCACATGATCTTGGTTTTGGAGATCTCGACAACTATGGTGATGCTATTGCAGGTGCGACTGATGGCACAAATGAAGACGGAATCAGAGAAGAATAAGATTAGTGACCAACGAAAGAATAAGGAGCTGCTACAGCTGAAAAAAGAGAAGCGGCAACGAGACAATCAGGTGCACATGTTGGAGTTGCAAAACAGACAGAAAAATGCCATACTCAAGGTTGGTCTTTAACAACACTCAAATGTTGGTCTCTAAGTTTTCAAAGAGTGCCTTCATTAATTACAGGACGAATATAACAGTCTACTGATGTTTTAATTAATTCTGTCGTAAAAAGTAGGTGGCTTGGGATAGCCATCGACATTTCATGTATCTTTGACATATAAATCATTTTTATTTGATCCTAGCCTTTGCATAAGTCAGCGTATTGTGTTGCCAGCGCAAGCACGAAGAGGTCAGTCAGTTGAGGAAAAGACAAAAAGACTCGTCCGCCTCTTCCAGGGTGATGGCCAAAAATAGGGCAAACCTCTCCCATGAAAATTCATCTGGCAAGACTTCATCATCTTCTGCTTCTAGGCACAAGTCAGCAGCTCTTCTCTTCTCTCCCAAGGTAACTGTTTGCATCGTCTTTTTTAACCTTTTTGTCCCAATCAATCTGCCAAATTTGCTTCAAAATTATTTTCATTTCTGGACAGTATTCTGGTAGCGAATGTTAGTTACTGAAGAACAACTTATAGCTGGGCCATAGCACTAACTGGGTCGTAACTTATAGCTGAGATAAAACTAGACAATGTTAAATGAGCAATTGCAGAGTAGATAACTGCTTGTTGCTCAGACGGCGATTTACTATTTGCCTTTTGTTGATACGTCTAGCACATGTTATCTCATGTTATCTCATGTTATCTCATGTCACCTCATGTTATCTCACGGCACCTCATGTTATCTCATGTCACCTCATGTTATCTCATGGCACCTCATGTTATCTCATGTCACCTCTTATATCAAAGTTTCTCACAGCCTGTTGTTATAATCTCAACTTACTAGTGACTTTTTCTACTGATTACAGCTAAACCTAAAGTAATATAAAATAATCTGCCACTTAATTTGGAAGAGTATTTTTTTTGTGTATGGCATGTTTCTTATATATACACATATTATGTTGTCTTGTCCTCTGTGCTAATGGACACTACGTTTTACTCGATTACTCTAACTCAGGTGGCGAAAAGCAAGTAGGACAAGCTTGAGCGGTACATTACATCCGTTGTTGTGCGGAAACAGACAATTGCCAACATGGAAGCTGAGATGGATCTTCACATTAACAAGCGAGAACAGCTCAGCAAGAAGATAGATGCGTACAGTAAAAGGCTGGACACTGCCATTAGGAGAAATGAGGTCGGACACATGTATAGTCATTACTCTTAGGCTCTTAAAATGGGCAAATTTCTTAGCTGACATATGGCATAAACATCTGCTGCGACTACACAGATCGAGACTACTGAATAACTAGTTATGTTTTACAAGTATCAACCTAGGTCAAGTAAAGATCAAAACATCTATTGGATGTTGTCATTACCCTTATTGGAACATGATTGTATTAATTATATATATATATATATATATATATATATATATATATATATATATATATATATATATATATATATATATATATATATATATATAGTAGATATGGGTAAACCATAGTTTATCATTGCACTAATGTTTGTACAGCTATTTACACTTGTGTTTTCTTAAAAAAAGATCTATCAACTTATAATCTAAATTCGTCCAACTACAACTTGAACTCAGGCTGATGAATTGTATCAAACTGCAAGTAAAACTTAGGTCTTTAAAATATTTAATCTAACATATCCTGAAATTTTATGCAAGCAGCTCCAATTTACACCAGTGTTCATCACATATCTTTTACAGCAAGTAACAGCCTTTTTCATATATAAATACTTGTTGGTCATCGTTGTCACTAGTTCAAAGCAACTTTTAAAAAAAATCGGTTTACTGTGAAAATGAACAAATTGGTGTCATGATTATGTTAATCAGGGATCAACACTTTTAACCAATCACAAATACATCAGTTTCTTCTATTACTACACAGCCATCAGGGGTGTGTGGTGTCTTTGCAAATAATAATTTTGCCAGCGTAAATAGCCAATGCCTTATTCCTTGTGTTTCTCTAATGTTTTATGTTCTGTTGAACAGAAAACTCTCTACAGACTCTTATTTGATAATTGCTGGCATAATCATTACATTGCATAGAGTAATCAGTAATGTCACGGTTACAATATATTGCGCTGAAATTTTGTTGATAATATGTTCAACTCATCTTCATAGCTGCTAAAGTCTGGTTTCCATATCGATTGCGAGACTCCGGCGGTAACTTGCGCAGCAAAACGCTTGCGACGTTAGGATCGGCAGCTTCTGTTCACATCTAAAGCTGCATTGCTAAACATAATCGCAGCTTCACATAAAATGTTCGCTCGCCACGCCATTTTGATAATGGTGACCTTTACCTGTACAGTGCATTTCAGGAAGGTTTTGCTTGCGGCTATTTGCGAAATTTGAACAACGCTAAACTCTTGTGTTAACTGCCGGCAACTACCGGTGGTACTCGGCGGTACCCGGCGTGTAGGCTCACATTTCACCGCCATAGCCTGCGGTGCTGTTGCCGGTGCTTTGCGGCATATATGAGAACCACGCTTAAGGTAGTTGTTGTGTAACTCCTATTCATTTGCAGACGACTGTCGCCATGGACCTAGAAGATCAGCTGGAGACGATGAGCACCAATATGACATACATTCAGAGTAACGTGTCTGAGTGCCAAAACAATATCATGCAGATGGAAGAGGAGGCGAAGGTTTGTTCATTTGCTTTTGCTATGCGTCTGCTTAGGCTTGTAGTGGCTACTGCTAGCATTCACTAACTTTGCATTGTTTCCTGTCTAAGCATTTACTAACCTCGCATTGCTTCCTGTCTAAGCATTTACTAACCTCGCATTGCTTCCTGTCTAAGCATTTACTAACCTCGCATTACTTCTTGTCTAAGCATTTACTAACCTCGCATTGCTTCCTGTCTAAGCATTTACTAACCTCGCATTGCTTCCTGTCTAAGCATTTACTAACCTCGCATTGCTTCCTGTCTAAGCATTTACTAACCTTGCATTGCTTCCTGTCTAAGCATTTACTAATCTCGCATTGGTTTCTGTCTAAGCATTTACTAACCTCGCATTGCTTCCTGTCTAAGCATTTACTAATTTCACATTGCTTCCTGTCTAAGCATTTAGTAATCTCGCATTGCTTCCAGTCTAAGCACTTACCTAATATATTTCATCAGTGTGTTGTATGTTTAGTAATTATTCATTGCTTTATTTATCCTTTTTAATGTTACAGCGGGCTTAGCTAACAATTCCCATTTATCGGCCCGTTCCCATAGATGGCTATACTCGAATTTACGTAAGCGCATGTAAATCAGTAAAGTTATCTTCTACAGTCATGCAGCAACATTTGATTTTGTTAATTCAGAATCTATAATCTTTCACCTTTATTTGACATCCACAATGAGTTCATCTCCTATCGACTGGAAACATTTTCTCAATAATTCACTAGAAGCAGTTCATGTTATGTTTAAAACGCTACCCCTCTAACAACCTCTAAACCTCATCGTACGACTTGCATGCCCTTTCATATCTATCTTGTCTCTCATATAAAATATTATTATGAGCCAAGATAATCTTTTAACCTGTCGTTATTCACTAGAAGAAATGACACTTTTATTCCTATATCAATAATTTTATTATGGCTCAAATTCTTCTCATAAATTCAAGAAACAGTTAACATGTTATATATTCTTATAGAATGAACCCCTGCTGTTTTTTTCTTGAGTCCTTTTTCATTAGTTTTTATCAGTTTATATTACGACAAAACAAGTTACATTTACATATTGCGATAGCTCTTTGGTTTGAGCATCAAATTTGGTCATTGCTTTTGCAATCGCAACGCAACTCGAAGAACTGGTTGTTATATTGCTTGTAATGATGTCTCTGAACCATATTACAAAATGTGCTCATTACACATACTACCTTACTTGTTAGGATGAGACTAGTTTGACAAAAGCTTTGGATGTCTCCTCTGTTGATGAAAGCAAGTATCTGTTGGAGCACCTTCTCTCACTCGCTCTCACTCAGGGCTTTGCTTGTACTCAGAAAGAATCTCAATTCAAGGAGTTGACTGCTCGCTACGATAAAATGCAGATGGATTCCAGGTTACGGGATCAGCTTTTAGACCAGGTTTTGCAGGATTCCGGGATAACTATACAGTCGCAACAAGAATGTAAGCCGGCCAAATATTCTAAACACTCTATGTTTACTACCATAGTGTTAAGGATTATCAAAGAGAATGTGAAATGTCTTGCAGATGGTTGTAGTTATAAGCTGTGTTACCTTCTCTTGTGTTAAGGTCTACCTGTAGTTATAAGCTGTGGTACCTTCTCTTGTGTTAAGATCTACCTGTAGTTATAAGCTGTGTTACCTTCTCTTGTGTTAAAATCTACCTGTAGTTATAAGCTGTGGTTCACCTTCTCTTGTGTTAAGATCTACCTGTAGTTATAAGCTGTGGTTCACCTTCTCTTGTGTTAAGATCTACCTGTAGTTATAAGCTGTGGTACCTTCTCTTGTGTTAAGATCTTCTCTTGTGTTAAGGTTAATGTGATTGTTTCTATTTGCATCAGTTTACTGGACATTTAATCTTTTTCGAAATTTTTTTAAAGCACTAGTGCAATAAAATGATTATTAAAATACATGACTACGGACATTGCATTAATTCATGTTTGTGAATGCAAGTAAAATTTTATAGGGTGAGCTCCAGCAAATCTATCTATGACAGCTACAAGTTCACATACACAGTAAATAGTATTTATAGTAAATAGCTACTATCAGTTTTAGTAGCTTTTAGCTCTCTGTATGGCAGGCCTTAACTTACTCCGTATGACAGGCTTTAACTTACTCTGTATGACAGGCCTTAACTTACTCCGTATGAAAGGCCTTAACTTGCTCCGTATTACAAGCTTTAACTTACTCTGTATGACAGCCCTTAACTTACTCTGTATGACAGGCCTTAACTCACTCTGTATGACAGCCCTTAACTTGCTCCGTATGACAGGCTTTAACTTACTCTGTATGACAGCCCTTAACTTACCCTGTATGACAGGCTTTAACTTACTCTGTATGACAGGCCTTAACTTGCTCCGTATGACCGGCCTTGACCTACTTTTTCTGCCTGCAGAGATCTAGAACGGTATAGCTGTGGCACTAGTGGTGATAGTTCTGTGCAAACACTTCCTACTGAAATGGATAACAATTCCGTTTCTTCAATACCTCAGGTAATACTGACCTTTATTGATTTATTGAACAGGCATTTATTATTAATTTCAATAACTCTGCACGCATTGTTCAATCATTGTTAAGTGTCAGTAAGATGCGAATGGATATTTGAATAAATTACAAAGACAATTTGAATCAATGTCGTTGTTTATTTGGCAAAACACAGTTTTGTTAACCTAATAATTATATTACATGTTTTATATAGAATGCTTTTAAGTTGTTGTTTTGTTAAGGCAGAAAAAAACTAGCTGGATTCTGTAAAGTCTGACCTTTTTAAACCAATCAATTTATTCTCTCTCAAAACCAACAGTAAAATTTACACAACAAAATTTCCTTAAAAACGCTAATAATAACAACTAATGATAATAAAAAATCTAACAAGAATGTCATGGCCTTCGCCTGGTAAAGGCTAATTCGCACTCGTCCATTTATTTGTCAATGTGACGTGTTATTTTGTGTGTCTAGCCACAACAGCCTCAACTCTTACACATTTTGACACATTTTTTAAATGTAAGTCAGTGGCTGTCATTTGTTGCTTTTCTTCTTAACGCCGCAAAAAACGTAGCGTTCATGTATCTTTTGTAATTAACTTGAAACTTTCAGAGCTACAAACTATTTGATACATTTTACATGATTAACTTATGTTTTAGCTCTGTCACAACTGCTAGTTACATTTTTCTTCGTCAAATAGTATTTGAACATTGTGCTTTACCAACTTATGTAAACTTTGTTGAACGCAAATAATATTGAAAGTTAGCCTATCTATAAATTATTTATCTGTAATTTTTAAAAAAGAATTGAATTCTATGTTAGAGTATTAAATGAGGTGTCTCTAGACTATTGTTCACTTGGGGGCAAAATCTGAGTTTTTCAGAAGTATTAAAGACCACCAACTAAGGTGAAATCTAAAGTTTGTTAACAGTAATGGTATACAACTTGTTAAGTGAGTTATTGCCATAATAAGTCTATGCCATAATAAGCTAAGGCGGGTAAGGTATATCATGTAACAATTAATTCGATAATGTTTTGCTAGACTAACACAAGGAAGAGCAGCTCGCTAGAAGCAGTAAGCGTAGTGTGCAAGTCTAGATTACTTTCATTGATCGCTTACTAGCATCATATTTTGACATACAATGTATCTAACAGCTGCTATATCATATATAACAGCTACTATAACATATATAACAGCTGCTATAACATATATAACAACTGCTATAACATATATAACAACTGCTATAACATATATAACAACTGCTATAACATATATAACAACTGCTATAACATATATGACAGCTGCTTTCAGTTAATTTCTTTTACCGCCTTGATCAGTTGATCACCCTTGGTTGATGCAACCGTTTAAAGGTCAAGGCCAAGATTACCCATATAGATACTATTCTACCCAGTATCTATACTAGGTAGAATAGCACCCATATAGATACCGGTACAATTCTACCCATATACGTATAGATACCAGTACTATTCTACCCATATACGTATATACACTGGTAACTATTCTACCCATATACGTATATACACTGGTGCTATTCTACCCATATGAATACTGGTCGAAAGCATTGCTAAAACCTTCATATGCTCATCAGGACTTGATATAATCAGCTGGTTTTTATCATTTCTAATTCTTGTAGAGTCTGACCATCTTCAAGAAGACCTGGCAGAGCTGTCAGGAGAGATTTCACTTAAACAAAGAAGTGTGTTAATAAAAGGGTGACAATTCTGTAACTGGTATAGCCTTAAATTTTAGTATAAAAAAGTTCATGAAAGTGTCTCTCCAAATTTAAATATTCCATTTTGCACTATGAGCTATAATGATTCTCTTGCTCTGCAGGCTGAATTTTATTCTGCTATTTTAATTTCAGCAGAGATAAATCACAGTTGACCACTTCTGAAATAAAAGACGTGCGGTTGACACCCCCATCCTCGCCATCGCTGAGCAGGAGACGCCAGCCACTCCAGGACTCTGACAGTACTAATGTATTCATGAGGCTCACCAACACACAAACTGGCGGCACACAAAATAAAAAGGCGCAGAGCTTTGGCACCGTCAGCAGCTGTGACAAAGTAATGAGGCCCAAGTTTTCAAGTTTAACCCGTTGAACTACTTACGTAATTGTCTTCATGTGTTGACTAACAAATTATGAGCTGGATTTGCATGTATGTGAGTCTATACAGCCTAATACTAACTTACTGTGATACCTCCAACATCATTAAAATCATTCAAAAACAAATATTAACTGAGCATGGAAAAAACATTTCATAATCACGATGATGAACAGTCGCGTGTTTCTAGAGCATTGCTTACTGAGTACTGCTGCAAAAAGTCTCAGACTGAACAAACAGTTGCCCTAATGCCATTCCCCTAAAGATATACTATTCGGCTCACGTTGGACTAAATAGGAATATTGCATCTCTTAGAAATTAGAAACTCAGGCTAGAATTAGTGTTGTTAGTCTCAAATAGCAAGAATTAACAAAGAGTGCGCACCAAATCGCAGAGTGGTTTGTTATAACAGATGCGTTTCACTGCCTTGAAGGGGCCAACTCAATTTTGGCGTTATCAGCTCTTAGATAAAAGCCCAATGCGTAAACCTTTTGAATGGCCCTACAATACGTTTTCTGTAGTCTATGATTTTTACCATGCGACAATGTATTGTAAACAACCTCGCTACATCATGTGTCTGATACACTTGTCTACACACAATCTATACACAATCTAGGCAACTAGTTGGGCAATTGACCTTATGACCTTGTGTATCTTGACTAGAGAGGTGATACTAGCCATGGCATCCTAGGAGTAACTTGTAACTAAGCAAGTGCTTACAAATGTTTGCTTTTCAAACAACACGAGTGATGAGCCAGATGAGCAAACAATAGGCATTCGTAGTCCATAGTAGTCCCATTGTATAACGACTTGGAGAGGTTTATTTATGACGATAATATTGAGTGATGCTGCTCCAAAGTACTCCTATTGTAGCGCGTTGCTTCATGAGCCTCTATTTTGATTGCTATGAGTTGGCAAATCGCTACTCTTCCAACTAGCCCCACTTTTTGCCTTTGGTGTTCTAGTAGCACACCAAACCACGGACTGCAGCACCTCTTCTTTACAAGAAAATAATAATTTTAGGAATCGTTATGATTTTAATGTTAGTTTTTCTAGGCTAAGCGATGCACTCTTTGATATATTAAAATGGCTAGAGAGCATTAAATTAGCATTAGACTAACTACACGATATGCAAGTAAAATAATTATATGTTGAAAGCATAATTTTTATTCCCCATAAGCCTTTAAAACGATTGACGTAAAAAATTTCACTAATAGAACATTGGGGTGAAGATATTTTCGAGTCATCTTTATACCTGCAGTAGATAATTTATAGGCGGTATGATTGGTTTCTGTCTAAGAGCTATGTATGTGTAACCTTATCAAATTGTAATAGCGATGTTGTTACTAGAAGCTCAGCAACATTGTTACTTAAATTTACATGTTTTCATTTGGGTGGGTCTCTTGCAGGTGACAAGCTGCAACCAGAGTCTCATATGTGTAAAGAAGGCAGTTGGTCACACAAAGACTGTACTATCTATATGTGCCGCCGACAATCTTTTGGTTTCTGGCAGTAAAGGTAAGTGTCAAGTTGACTCTAATCTAACGCACTAACATATTCTAATACCTCATAATTGACCTGTGTTTCCTTTTGTCTCGCAGACTTGACGTGCAAAGTGTGGAACATGTCAATTGGTTCAGAAGTTTTGTGTCTTGGTGGCCACCCTAACTATGTCTCCAAAGTTCGATATTGCGAGGTCAACCGGCTTGTCTACACTGTCTCCAATTCATTTGTCAAAATGTGGGACATCCGAGCTGGAGCTAAATGTATAACAGTGCTCAGGTAAGCCTAGCTCGACTCATACTTACTTGCTTTCAGATGCAATTACATTTATATGGCTACTTGTTACCTTCTCTACCACACATACAGTCAAACTGTCCAACATAAGATATTACAGTTAGTTCCTATCATAACGGTTAGTTCCTATCATAACAGTTAGTTCCTATCGTAATGGGTAGTTCCTATAATAACTGTTAGTTCCTATCGTAACGGTTAGTTCCTATCGTAAAGGTTAGTTCCTATCATAACGGTTAGTTCCAATCGTAACGGTTAGTTGCTATCGTAACGGTTAGTTCCTATTGTAACGGTTAGTTCCCATCGTAACGGTTAGTTCCTATCGTAACGGTTAGTTCCTATTCTTTCGGTTAGTTCCTATCAAAACGGTTAGTTCCTATCATAACCGTTAGTTCCTATCATAACGGTTAGTTCCTATCGTAACGGTTAGTTCCTATCCTTGCGGTTAGTTCTTATGATAACGGTTAGTTCCTATCCTTACGGTTAGTTCCTGTCAAAACGGTTAATTCCTATCCTTACGGTTAGTTCCTATCCTTACGGTTAGTGCCTATCATAACGGTTAGTTCCTATCGTTACGGTTAGTTCTTATCATAACGGTTAGTTCCTATCGTAATGGTTAGTTTCTATCATAACGGTTAGTTCTTATCATAATGGGTAGTTCCTATAATAACTGTTAGTTCCAATCGTAACGGTTAGTTCCTATCGTAACGGTTAGTTCCTATCGTAACGGTTAGTTCCCATCGTAACGGTTAGTTCCTATCGTAACGGTTAGTTCCTATCGTAACGGTTAGTTCCTATTCTTACGGTTAGTTCCTATCAAAACGGTTAGTTTCTATCATAACGGTTAGTTCCTATCATAACCGTTAGTTCCTATCATAACGGTTAGTTCCTATTATAGTGAATACTGTGCCAACAGAGATGGACACAATGTGAGGTTTTATATCTTATGTTGCAGTTCCTCTGGTCTGGTGCATGACAGTATCCCTGTGGAGCCAGCGTCGAGCAGTCAGGCCATTCTCCAACAGGGAGAGCAGCAGATATTTGATATCCAAGTCAGCAGAGATGGTCATAAACTATACACAACTACTGGAACCACCGTTCAGCTCTGGGACCTCAATACGTAAGTTGATGCGTTTTTTTCAGTTACGATCCCTAGAATAAAAATCTACATTTGTTAGTTTGTATGTTGTCCATAAATGTAATGTTGTTGCTAAGAATCCCTCTGATAATGATGGATTTAGTTTGGATGCCGGCTTGTCTTCAATTTCCTTGTAAATATTTGTGTATATTATAGTTTGAGAATTTTCCAGTTAAAAAAAATTGAAGATTACGAAAATTAGAGAATTTTGAGGCACACACTCTCATTGACAGCTATTTCTGTTAAAAGCACTTTAAAAATATTAGTATTAGTAACTGTAGTTACCAAGGTTAACATAATATTTTCTCATTAATTTTTAGTGTTGTTCATCACATAAAATTTGAGATGGAGTGAATGATCAATTTCAGTATATCAGTTTTTCCTGGTAATTACTCAATCCAATCGTGATCCCACTTGATGGCCTGGAGATCAGAGTCGTTATAAAATACGTCAGACCTAGTCATTGCTGCATTGTTGGGCCTATCTGGTTCAGTCTCACCAGATCAATCTGTCAGTACGAAAATATAAAAGTTTGATGATTTTCACCAAGGGGTGTTTGTATTAAATAATCATGATGGGCTTCTACACCCCTCTATACGACATTTTTATGTTACGATGCCAACACCGGAACAAATTTATTTCGCATGGCAAGGGTCTAATGCAAATGTAACAAGCAAAATTATAGATAGGTAAAATAATAAAAAATATGAAAAGGTTTTTATACCACATCCAAGGTGGGATACTTCTCGATATATCTACTAGCTAGTATATTGTACTTACTGTCATTAGAGGTGGGATACTTCTCGATATATCTACTAGCTAGTATATTGTACTTACTGTCATTAGAGGTGGGATACTTCTCGATATATCTACTAGCTAGTATATTGTACTTACTGTCATTAGAGGTGGGATACTTCTCGATATATCTACTAGCTAGTATATTGTACTTACTGTCATTAGAGGTGGGATACTTCTTGATATATCTACTAGCTAGTATATTGTACTTACTGTCATTAGAGGTGGGATACTTCTCGATATATCTACTAGCTAGTATATTGTACTTACTGTCATTAGAGGTGGGATACTTCTCGATATATCTACTAGCTAGTATATTGTACTTACTGTCATTAGAGGTAGGATACTTCTCGATATATCTACTAGCTAGTATATTGTACTTACTGCCATTAGAGGTAGGATACTTCTCGATATATTTACTAGCTAGTATATTGTACTTACTGTCATTAGAGGTAGGATATTTTTCCATATATCTACTAGCTAGTATATAGTACTTACTGCCATTAGAAGTAGTGTACTTCTCCATATATCTACAAGCTAGTATATTGTACTTTCTGCCATTAGAGGTAGGATACTTATCCATATATCTACTAGCTAGTATATAGTACTTACTATTATTAGAGGTTGGTGTATGAATCTTAGAAAATCCACCACAGTTGTAACTCTCTTCTATAGGTGATTTATGTACACAACTATAACCTTCCATAGGTGGTTTATGTACACATCTATAACCATTCATCTATAGGTGGTTTATGTACACAGCTATAACCTTTCTTCTATCAGTGGTTTATGCGCACAACCGTAATCTTCTTTCTTTGTATAAGTCCAAGGGTCACTCCTAATGTGTATTTGATCTACCCATGTGGCATTTTGTAACTGACAGTTATTTTTCATTGGTTGTCCGCTTGCATGCACAACATCATTTAACCATATATATATTGTTAACAGCACTTACAACTAAATCTAGCAATTTAGCTTCTGCACCTTTTTGATGACTAATTGCTATATTCATTTAAACTGTCAAGGCTGGTGATCTGTAAAATATTGTACGCTTACAGGCTATCGGCAGTCGGAAAGGTTGCTAGCGGCCACCAAGCACCGATTATTTGCCTTAGTTTATACAACGACTCAAGAGGGAAAGAACAACTCTTAACTGGCTCCAAGGATCATCTAATTAAGGGATTTGATATTTCCAATGAACAAACTTCAAATTATCCAATTCAGGCCAAATTTACTATGGACCCTCCTCACTATGATGGTGTTCAATGTCTCGCGCATCGTCAGGACATCCTTTTTAGTGGTTCTCGGGATATGCGTATCAAAAAATGGAACCTCAGTGAACCCTCTTCTCAACCACAGGTAAAATTGGTGTTTTTACAATACTAGGTGTTGCTCTATTTAATAGCAAAATAAAGGTGATAGTTATTTCCGGTAATGGTCACCAATCAAGATCACTACTTTGTAATAAATATTTTTTATTAGAAGTAATATTTGAGATGGAGCGAATGATTGATATCAGTATATCGGTTTTCCTGGTAATCACTCAATCCAATTGTGATCCTACTTGATGGCCTAGAGATCAGAGTCAATATAAAATATGTCAGACCTAGTCATTGCTGCATTGTTGAGCCCATCTGGTTCAGTCTCACCAGATCAACCTGTCATACGCAAGACATTATGCTGTGTCTCTCACCAATATTTGCAAATGTCTTGTAGGTTTGTTACAATACAGAGACTCGTTTATGATTAAAAGTTTCATATTGCAGGATTGCATTGTTGACTCATTCAAAAGGGACAAGTTGATTTGCCAGTGTTTAATCTTTACCATCTTTAATGCAGTTCACGCCGCTCCTTTCCGCTTAAGTTGAATGTCAATTTCAAACAAACTCCTGGTTCCTCATTCCTCAACTTGCATTGTTTTCAGTCAGTTAATGGCGCCCATAAGGACTGGATCACCGACATGTGCATGCTACCAGATAATGACATATTGCTAAGCTGCTGTTGCTCTGGCACTGTGAAGATTCGGTCAAACGAGACTTGCCAGCAGCTAAATGAAGTGCGTGCTCATTCATTAGCCGTCAACTCTATGGCTACCAACCGCAGCAATCTCTTTACTGCCTCTAGGTAAAGTAGTATATAGTACTTACTGTCACTAGAGGTAGGTAATTGTTCAATATATCTACTAGCTAGTATATCGTACTTACTGCCATTAGAGGCGGGATACTTTTCAGTATATCTACTAGCTAGTAAATAGTACTTACCGTCACCAAAGGTAGGTAATTGTTCACTATATCTACTAGCTAGTATATAGTACTTACTGTCACCAGAGGTAGGTAACTGTTCACTATATCTACTAACTAGTATATAGTACTTACTGTCACCAGAGGTAGGTAATTGTTCAATATACAAATTATGTAAGCTTATTGTAAATTTAATGTTACGTCTGTCACCCATGTGTTCTAATGAGACACTTGGCCAATTAGCCAAATAGTATAGATTTACTGGCTTTTCCTTAATTCCAATTAATTCACTGATTACTGTATGTATTCGAGTATAATCACAAAATTTTTTACCCATTTTTAATGATAAATCATGAGTAAGCACAAGTAGTCGCATAGCGTCTTGTTGCCTGATTTACTGAGAACCGTTCGCTTAAGCAATACTAATGATTTTTGTACTGACTGTGTGACTACTTACCTAGTCGATCGGTGTGGCAATACAGATGCCTCAAAAGTGACGTTTTACAAATTGTATAGCGGTCAAATGATTGCGATGCTACTTTGTCAATTGGGAGCAAAACCGATTGATATTTTTAACGCGACTAGAACCCCTTAAGCATCCAACGTTGTTGATACGTCAAACAAAATCTTAAATAAATGCAATATATTGGGCTGACAGTTTCTTTTATAGTTATTCAATAGCATCATTGTGTGAATTGTGTAAATATGCCAAATGGAGAAGTTGATAACTTTGGTTGGTTGTACCAACATATCTTGTTCTTTGTCCAAGAACTTTTCATGCGCCACGATTTAGCATGTATAACAGACATGGTTCATGCTCTTTCAGTGATTGCACGATAAGGATCTGGTGGATGGACCCACATAAACTATACAGTTCATAGCCAAAGCACAGATTCATTCTCCATATTCTCATATTTTTTGTCTGTATTTATGTAGCTATTTTTGTTTTCTTTACGGTTGATGACTATGCAGGAAAATTATCTTATACATTCCTTTTTTAAATCAATGTTCAAATTGTTTGACCCATGTACTTTGCATGTGTCTATATTCCTAGTACACATCCGACTATAAACTCTTTCGTGTCAAAGATTATCATGATGTTACATCATATCCATCGATGCAATTATTCTTCTCTTCTCGTCGATATTTATTTTAACCTTTTAAACACTTTGTCTGTTTTAACTGGCCGTAGATTTTCGAAATGCGCATTTATTTTTGGTGCAATAGGCTTTATTGTATTCAATCTTGTTCGTTGAAATTATCTCAAAAATAAACTAACTTTAAGAGTAATGGAGCTGTCTTATGTATCAACACGAATCCTTTTACTTTGCTCTAATTTTGTAAGGTACCTACATATGTTTATCATAACAACATTGGCTCACAGCTAGTCTAATTTTATTAAAACTATACAATAACATCAATAGTTGAGTGTTTCATTGTTGAGCTGCATGCGTTTGCATCCTCTGTCCAATAAAAGCATGCATTTATAGATATGATAATTCACCTTAAGGAAGGAAACACATCAAAATGATACTTTTAAAGGCAAAGTAACAGTTATGAAGGTAGCATTGCAAAGTAACAGTTCTGAAGGTAGCATTGTAAAGTAACAGTTCTGAAGGTAGTATTGCAAAGTAACAGTTATGATGGTAGTATTGCGAAGTAACAGTGATGAAGGTAGCATTGCAATGTAACAGTTATGAAGGTAGTATTGCAAAGTAACAGTTCTGAAGGTAGTATTGCAAAGTAACAGTTATGATGGTAGTATTGCGAAGTAACAGTGATGAAGGTAGCATTGCAATGTAACAGTTATGAAGGTAGCATTGTAAAGTAACAGTTATGAAGGTAGTATTGCAAAGTAACAGTTATGAAGGTAGTATTGCAAGATAACAGTTCTGAAGGTAGTATTGCGAAGTAATAAAAAACCTCATAATGTAGTCTACCATGTGGTCTTTGAAGCCCTCTGTGATACTTGCTTACTTACTCTACAGTTAAACATTGATAATGAGTTGGTACTGTGTGGGTGGAGCATGTTATAGTATTCCCTTTTTTTCCAGTTGGTCAGTTTGAGAAAACTAATATGTTTCTCAATGACTTCTCATCTAAAGAACTTTGAGTTAAAGGTTATTATTAAGGGAACGCCATTATCAAGCTGTTAGCAGCAGTCAACGCTTTCCAAAGGCTTTTGTAACTAAACATTTTAAATATTAATAAACAAACAATTTACTTGGCATTTATTTAGTGATACCAAATAACTGACTCCACTTTCTGATTTCGCATTGCGACTGAGTCATGAATTTTGAGCGAGTTTTAAGAACTATCATTGAAATAATACCAGTCGCAGGTGCCAGTTTGCATTTGCTAACTAACGTTAATAATACACTTGAAACAAACTGCAACTAAACTTGTACTCTTGCATCACCAAATAAGGTAGTTTTGATTTGATAATGTAAGAAATATCTTTCAATGCCAGGTGCGTTTTGAACATCATTTCTATCTATGAACAGAAATCCAATTACTACACCTGGAAGACATCATTTCTATCTATGAACAGGAATCCAATTACTACACCTGGAAGACTCTTTACTAACTTAAATCTTTAATTTTTTTATCAAATAATCTTATTCAAAAAATAAACTTATTGAAGATGCTTAATTTTTTAAACATGTAAATGTGGTTAAAGTGACATCTTGTTTGTATAATATTAATCTCAACTTTATTTTACTAATTTCAGCTTTTACATTTACATCTTGAGCTCCGAAATAACTGCCATAGGTGTGACCGTGACGATAAAAATCATTACCTTGTAAGGCTGTTAGGGTAAAAACATATTTCTTTAGCAAACCATACCACCCAGGTATCGTTTGGAAGTATGGCATAAAGCAATGAGCCAGACGTTTGCACGCTTCACAATGCAGGCATGTTGAATTAGATCAATGTTATGTATATTTAACAGGAGATTTTTCTCGCTGTGTCGAGAGCATTCACTCCCTACAAAAACACTCTAGTGAGTTTTTACACACTTAGTGATCAGAACATGAGCCAAGACTATATGTAAAATGTGCACTGTTTGGAAAGTATCTCACGTTCCATTTTACAGAATACGCAGAGATACTTCACACCTATAACCACTCACACTTCACTAATTTAGTGTTGAGCTCCACTGCTCCGTTTAAAGTAATCTGCTTCCTCATTAGTATTTTGCAAAACTGTCTTTCACCTTCTTCTAAAAATAATGGTAAGTATTATTTTAATGCCAAAGTAATGGCATTAAAATTTCACACACCGACATCACTCAGTTTTCTATGGGTCATCTAATGTATTAAGGTAATTTCAGAGATAGGTTGAAAATATCATACCCTTTCAAGAGCTTCTGTCTAATTTGCTATTGACAGCAAAATAAAAAATTTCCATACTGCAAGATAAATTTTGAGATGATATGCAATAAGTCAAATCTTTACTGAATTCACGTAAGATACAAGATCCTCAAAAGCTCTAGTATATTTGTATTTGAGTCACTTTGTCTGCAAATATGTAATATTTAGGCCTACTGATAAAGTATAATCTAGCCACAACTGACTAAGATTTCAGAGCTTTCAGCCACTTAGAAAATAATGTGTATCAGCAATGATATATAACCACTCCCCATAGATATAGAGGGTAGCCTGGGCATGGCTCTTGTGGGGATTGGGAGAGATCCATGCCCAGGCTACCCCCTCTCTCCCAATCCCCCACAAGAGCCATGCCCAGGCTAGGGGGCATATGTCATTGGTATATCATCAGTATATAAAGAGTCTTGCTTTCAAGAATACGCTGAAAGAAGCAACAAAAACTGCTTGCTTTGCTAGAGTGAAATGCATTTTGGTTAATAGACAAACGGCTATTTCTATGATTAGTTTTACTTTTACATGGTAACTTGAAATCATCCATGCTTTAGCCAGAATTTTGCTCATGCTAGATTCTATTAAATAATCTACCTCAATGCTAAATTTTAATCAACAAACACCAGAGCATATTCAGATATTTTGTTTTTTAAGCTTGATTCCAATGTACATATGTTGAACCAATGATATACAGCCTGTGGGGCTGTATATCATTGGTTGAACTAATGTAAGAAAAATTTACAAAGATATATAATTTGTAATTACTTTCTAACTTTTCAATTGTTATTTTTTCTTACAAAAAAATTCAAACGAATCAATTCCTAGTTATTTTAACGCATCGTAAAGCAGCATCACCGCCAATGTCAATAAAAAGAGCCTCCGACTTCATCTTGTAATACATTTACACTCAAAAGCAATAATTATTCATAAATTCGTTAAAAGTTGTCGCCTTTCTCATTTTTAGACCCACGATTAGCTAGTCGAGCAAGACTTTCATTCAATAGTCTCCGAGCGTTCGAAGGAAGCTAAAGATAAGCTCGGCATGGCGGTTCGCTCCAGTTTCAGTACGAACTATTAGCCGTCTGTGATGCTTTGAAAACTAAAACACGAAGCGCTCTGCCATACTAGATTATAAGTTAATTTCCTGTTGATATAGTTCATGGTTTGATAAAAAAGAACAATTATAACTGCTATAATTGATGTTGCCACTCTTACAACAGCTAAATATGATAGACTTTGGTTACAAAACCAACTTCATAGATAGTTTTCAGGTTTGATGTTGCATTTTATTAGATATACCTCACTTGTTCTTTTCTCTGACTTTGTAATACCATCGCAAATGCGTATTAAATACCAAATTTATTAACGCAAGATAGTTCATGATAGTTGTACTATAAACTATTATAGTTGCAGTAAGCCCATTGACAAATGTACCAACTTTGCAAACGTCTTATGCTCGCACTACTGTCGTTATGCATTCGTGCAGCTTTGAATCGTAAAATGGACGAATTTTCACGACTCGTTTCGTAGGTTATCTTTTTAACATTGCAACAATCTGGTTATTGAAATATTTATTCTACTAAGAAGCTCAGACAGTTTCTCGACGCTGTTTACTACATGTTCACACATTGAATAAGCAACTATCGACAATCTTGTTTATGCGAAGGCCTCTACGCAGAGGGGAGATTTCTCAAAAGATATTGGTACGGCCACAGAGAAAGGAGGGACTGATCATGCTCGCGAAAATATTTGAAGCCAGTCTTAAATAACACCTCAGATGCATTTTAGACTGTTTTATACAGACAGAGGTTCAAAACCGTAGTCAATGCTATCGATATAAATGCAGTTACTGCAAAAGAAATGTTACAAGCTGTCCTAAATTCTTGAGAAATTTTTTTTGTACCAAATATTGGTTTTGCGGAGAAATTATAACAGCAGCGATTAAGAATAGTAATAAGAAAACTTGCTGTTAATTTCATCTTTTTTCGAGTGTGGAGAATGTTGTTGGAACCAGTTGCACAGAAACATTGTTTTCTGTGGCAGTTATGCATGTTTATGGATATGTTGTATAGGTATAATAGAAATATCAAGAAAGTATATCATGCATGATGCGTTATTTAGTTTTATTGCACTGCAAGGCTACCTTTACTTAACCCTAATTTGGATTATTTATTACACCAAGACTTCTCACTCACTTATTGGTAGGAAGCAATCTTTGCAGCCCTTCTTGCATGCCCTTGTGCATACTCCTAGATGACTGTTTGCTCTTTTAGATTGTCTGTTCTCTTGTTGTGCACATGAAATGCATAATGCTGCTAAGCCGCAATTATTTCATTTATTATAATTAATATATATTAATTTTGTTTGGATATTTTCCTGCACATCATCGGAATTAGCGCTGTGCTAGTTTATGATAAAAGGGGCATCAAAATACATAAAGTGATAAGTCTGGAGCACAAGCCTATTGATGATCACAAGTCTCTGACTGACCTAGAGTGATTTTCACAAATCCTAAAACAAAGGTGCACACACTCCACAACTGAATTTGAATCAAATGACAACATTGGTGAAATGGATGATAAAATAAAATTACATAGGCATTAAAATCCAACCATATCACCATCTATTCCAGTCTATGTTCAACCTGATATAATTGTTTTATTATATTAATATTGTTTTGAAGCATTAAAATAATGGTATACCTATAATAAAAAGTGACTCAATTGATGAACGCTATTAGCAAACTAGCACGCTAGTAATAAAGTGATGACTTTCCCTTATGTAGCCTTATGTACCCTTATGTAGCCTTATGTACCTTATGTATGGAGGAACAACAAACTGGTTTAGTCAAGTTTATGTTTATATTTAGTTTTTAATGTAGAGGGCTCATGGACTCATAGCTCCCTTTCTACCATTCAATGTTGTGGGCTACATACAAAACTTTAATGTAGTTGCTGAAAAATCATTGTAATTGCGCCAAAAATTAGAGTGGCTGAGTCCGTTAGGCTGTATCATATTTTTTAATTTCTATTTAAGAAAAGTTTTTTGTTGGTATGCTAATTTTTTAAAAGAAAAATAACTTGTTTACTTTGGATTAAATAGCTCACCACGATAATCAGATAACGGGAAAGATGACCCTCCGTTCTAGCTGTGTGATAAATAAAAATGACTAATAATAAAGCACCATGAACAATATACTTGCAGTAAAAACATTTTGTACAATTTCTTGAGAGTAACATAGCAAATTTTTCTAAAACTGCCAATATTCATAATAAGTAGGTTTAAAAGTACCACCCGCTAAATGAGATTCTTCGTAACACCATCAGCTCGGTCAACAAGCTATACATCCAAAATGACTAGGGGCTAGTCCCCTAGTCCAAGTGACTAGGGGAATTGGTCATCTACTTTGGACCATCTGGTGACTAAGACTGTCATAAAGGTGACTAGGTAGACTGGTGGCTGTTAGCTTTCTCCTTAAAATTTTTCACTCTTGTCTCACTCTCTACTACAATCAAGTACTAATCCCGCATAATATTTAAGCTGTTTCTTTGGAGCAAACTGTTTGGTAACGGCCAATCACTAATTGAGCTGCTAACCAAATCACATTGTTAGTAACTATTTCTATTTAACTGAAAAATTTGGGAGTATAAAATTCAGATGCAATTTTTTTGGTGTAACTACTACTGAAAATGCACTGCTAGTCAGCTCAGTCGAGTGTTATACTGCTAGAGTCCTGCCAGGATCACATAGTTAGCAGCAGTTACAATCATCAAAAGCGCACATTGGAAATGAAATTAAACAGCAACATCAAGAGGCTGCAGTCAATGTGTACAATGATCGGGATCACACCATTTTCTTTGCTTCAATATAAACATGTATAGTATAAACAAATTATAGCAGCACTGGGTTACACATGATAGCTCTTGCATGACACCTCAAGTAGTGTGGTTACTTTAGATAGAAGTTCCATGTTATTCAGTTATTTGAATATGCAGTTCCAATTGTACCAACCGGAGCTCCGACTAGCATAAACTTAATAATCGTAGAAGAAATAAAAGTTCTCTGATCTAAGACAGCCTATTGTGGTGGCTGTGACATTTTATGCTGAAAGAATTTGGCCAATGTTTGACAGATTTATCAACGATTTTAGGATGCACTGGTAAGTGGAAATTGCTGGCCTTGTTTTTCCCTTTGACGCTATTAGTTGCAACTCCGCTTTATCGGGTATTGCCATTAGCTGCAGCATCAATGGCCGTGGCTAACAGTCCTGTATTCCCTAGTTGCAAGTTGGGGCGGCTAATGTTAGGCAACTAGTTATGTAATGTATGGCGGTGTTAGCCCCAACAGGTTTCTTTCATTTAGGGCCTCAACCGGGCATCTCATGTGAAGTTTTAAAAATTTTTATCAGAAAGTATAAACATTTTTTCTATTATTTGAGATTTGTTTGTTTTCGGTGATGTGACTGCCAGGACATTTTCAGATTAAAATAAGCTAAACTTGATTGCAGTTAAAAGAAATGCTCAAAAGAGAAAGATATCTTTTTCTTTTAAGCATTTCAACATCAACAAAGATCAATTTTGCCGATTTTATTTCAAGTTCATCCGAAGGTTTCTACGCTTTCGTTGGGCCATTGCCAAGCGGATGTTTGTTAAAACTTGGCCTTTTGCAAACCTTTATAAAGTCGTTAACAAGAATATATTGCCGATGATAATAATGACGCCCAAAAACTATTAAAAGCTAACGTTTATCTCTATCGCATGGAATAAAGTGATATTATACAGCGATAAAAACCGTTCCCGTAGTCGTTGGGCAAATAACTGTTCCAGTTAATGATGTTGAGGTCGAGTTATCTAAAGCAATTTATCATTGCGTGAAAACGAACCAAACAAATCCGTTCGAGTTAACCAAGTGTTCGTGATAAAATTTTACATTTTATCCGAGAGCGAGTTATTCGAGTTTGACTGTACTTAGCCGCCAAAATTTCTTAAAAAGTTGGGGTGTCTCAGCCGGCCAGTCGCCCCAGGGAATACGGGCCTGGTTGCTAAGTACCTCAAGGTTACTATGTTCTTCCTTAAGCCCGGTCAGCATCTTTCTCTACCAGCCCTGGCCTCTCACTCTCTGTTATTGATATGTATTACCCTATCACCAACAACTCGCTTAACAACATAAAATCAGACCTCATGTTGAGGAGAGATGACTTAATCTTATTGGCCTCTGGTTGCCTCACAATCTTATCCTGCATTAGTAGCTATTCCCACTGGCCAAAACTTTTACACTTGAATCTGACTTCAAAACTACAGCTAGAACCCATTTCCTTGGTTTTGCAGGAGAGAAAGATGCTTCACTTGCTTCACACTCCGATATTGTGGGCTCTACTTTGCTGTAGTTACTTGCGGTCTTTTTTGCACTCCTTTGTCCAGTGCTCCTTGGCTCCGCACTTGTAGTCAGTGCAGGGAAAATAGTTGGTGCAGTGGTTTGCAGAATAACTTAAAAAATGCACCACAAGGCCTACATTTTTTTACTGCCTTAGTTTTTTTACCTTTCCTATTGCCTTGCTCTTGCCAGCCATGTTGTTCAGTGGGCTGCTAAAACTGTCTGAGAGTTTTACTTTTTATAACACCTAATACGCATTTGTTTCTCCACAGCGCCATCTCAGTGATTTCTATTCTCTTTAAAACCTGTGGTGTTTTACACGATGCTGTAATGGGTAGAACCACAAATTAAAATGTCATCTAATAAGTAGTGCCTTCAAAACTATTAGCTATTTAATGGCTTTATGGAAATGCTTCAACTGAACAAATTATTTGAGGATATTTGTCTAAAGCAAATACATTCTTATGGTGCAAAAAATGTATTGATAAATCGATTTTTTACTCAACTTAACCTGCCAAAACTCAGAACTGTATAGTTTTGGAGACATGGCACCACTAGACAACCGACAATATGTCTGAAATCCTATGTAGCAGGTGAATTAACACTAATTAAAATTGGTTACCTTTATATACATTAATCTTACCACCAGCTTTTGAGGCTGTTTTGAAGCTTGAACAACAGTCAGTAGGTTTTTTCTGCTGTCTTAATGACCTTTCAGCAAGCATATTATTAAGCGCTCTTGCCCTTTGGGTTCTAAATCTCTGCTATGGACTTTGGGGAACACTATCTGACAAATTTATCACTGCTCTTAAATTCATGTTAAATATACCAAGCATTGTACAAGACTATCAAATACATAGGAAACTTTCCAATAATGTGAATTTTGTTGCAAGTCAACCTTTAAAAGATTATACCTGACACCTTATAAAATGCACGCGGGAGAATCGATAGTTTGACCTGGACACAGTATTTACTTTACTGTCTATGCAACAAATCTTTCTTTATATCATTTAAGGCTATAGCTAGAGCAAATTATCTCTTTTTTACTATCAACAGAATTCAACATTTTTAATTTGATTTCCTAAAAACTATCACAATCAATGCATTACTTTCGCAAGGCTAATCTGGGGTTTGGAGCCTAAGCTTATACAATGCAGCCGAGCATGCAGAAAGACATGCATATGTAACACTCAGCATTAGATTTCACTACAGCTACGCATCAGCAAAAATATATTTTAATACTTTTAAAAAGCTATCTTGATGTTTGCAGTAATACACTACCAAAGCTTTGGTTGCCATGGCATACACGAAACATGTCCTGAACAATTCTATGAACTTGAATAATTGCACAAATACATTTATGTTGGAGGAAGCAGTGCAGTCGTCTGCAAATGAATAGGAGTTACACAACGACTACCTTAAGCGTGGTTCTCATATATGCCGCAAAGCACCGGCAACAGCACCGCAGGCTATGGCGGTGAAATGTGAGCCTACACGCCGGGTACCGCCGAGTACCACCGGTAGTTGCCGGCAGTTAACACAAGAGTTTAGCGCTGTTCAAATTTCGCAAATAGCCGCAAGCAAAACCTTCCTGAAATGCACTGTACAGGTAAAGATCACCATTATCAAAATGGCGTGGCGAGCGAACATTTTATGTGAAGCTGCGATTATGTTTAGCAATGCAGCTTTAGATGTGAACAGAAGCTGCCGATCCTAACGTCGCAAGCGTTTTGCTGCGCAAGTTACCGCCGGAGTCTCGCAATCGATATGGAAACCAGACTTTAGCAGCTATGAAGATGAGTTGAACATATCATCAACAAAATTTCAGCGCAATATAGTGTAACCGTGACATTACTGATTACTCTATGCAATGTAATGATTATGCCAGCAATTATCAAATAAGAGTCTGTAGAGAGTTTTCTGTTCAACAGAACAGAAAACATTAGAGAAACACAAGGAATAAGGCATTGGCTATTTACGCTGGCAAAATTATTATTTGCAAAGACACCACACACCCCTGATGGCTGTGTAGTAATAGAAGAAACTGATGTATTTGTGATTGGTTAAAAGTGTTGATCCCTGATTAACATAATCATGACACCAATTTGTTCATTTTCACAGTAAACCGATTTTTTTTGAAAGTTGCTTTGAACTAGTGACAACGATGACCAACAAGTATTTATATATGAAAAAGGCTGTTACTTGCTGTAAAAGATATGTGATGAACACTGGTGTAAATTGGAACTGCTTGCATAAAATTTCAGGATATGTTAGATTAAATATTTTAAAGACCTAAGTTTTACTTGCAGTTTGATACAATTCATCAGCCTGAGTTCAAGTTGTAGTTGGACGATTTTAGATTATAAGTTGATGGATCTTTTTTTTAAGAAAACACAAGTGTAAATAGCTGTACAAACATTAGTGCAATGATAAACTATGGTTTACCCATATCTACTATATATATATATATATATATATATATAATTAATACAATCATGTTCCAATAAGGGTAATGACAACATCCAATAGATGTTTTGATCTTTACTTGACCTAGGTTGATACTTGTAAAACATAACTAGTTATTCAGTAGTCTCGATCTGTGTAGTCGCAGCAGATGTTTATGCCATATGTCAGCTAAGAAATTTGCCCATTTTAAGAGCCTAAGAGTAATGACTATACATGTGTCCGACCTCATTTCTCCTAATGGCAGTGTCCAGCCTTTTACTGTACGCATCTATCTTCTTGCTGAGCTGTTCTCGCTTGTTAATGTGAAGATCCATCTCAGCTTCCATGTTGGCAATTGTCTGTTTCCGCACAACAACGGATGTAATGTACCGCTCAAGCTTGTCCTACTTGCTTTTCGCCACCTGAGTTAGAGTAATCGAGTAAAACGTAGTGTCCATTAGCACAGAGGACAAGACAACATAATATGTGTATATATAAGAAACATGCCATACACAAAAAAAATACTCTTCCAAATTAAGTGGCAGATTATTTTATATTACTTTAGGTTTAGCTGTAATCAGTAGAAAAAGTCACTAGTAAGTTGAGATTATAACAACAGGCTGTGAGAAACTTTGATATAAGAGGTGACATGAGATAACATGAGGTGCCATGAGATAACATGAGGTGACATGAGATAACATGAGGTGCCGTGAGATAACATGAGGTGACATGAGATAACATGAGATAACATGAGATAACATGTGCTAGACGTATCAACAAAAGGCAAATAGTAAATCGCCGTCTGAGCAACAAGCAGTTATCTACTCTGCAATTGCTCATTTAACATTGTCTAGTTTTATCTCAGCTATAAGTTACGACCCAGTTAGTGCTATGGCCCAGCTATAAGTTGTTCTTCAGTAACTAACATTCGCTACCAGAATACTGTCCAGAAATGAAAATAATTTTGAAGCAAATTTGGCAGATTGATTGGGACAAAAAGGTTAAAAAAGACGATGCAAACAGTTACCTTGGGAGAGAAGAGAAGAGCTGCTGACTTGTGCCTAGAAGCAGAAGATGATGAAGTCTTGCCAGATGAATTTTCATGGGAGAGGTTTGCCCTATTTTTGGCCATCACCCTGGAAGAGGCGGACGAGTCTTTTTGTCTTTTCCTCAACTGACTGACCTCTTCGTGCTTGCGCTGGCAACACAATACGCTGACTTATGCAAAGGCTAGGATCAAATAAAAATGATTTATATGTCAAAGATACATGAAATGTCGATGGCTATCCCAAGCCACCTACTTTTTACGACAGAATTAATTAAAACATCAGTAGACTGTTATATTCGTCCTGTAATTAATGAAGGCACTCTTTGAAAACTTAGAGACCAACATTTGAGTGTTGTTAAAGACCAACCTTGAGTATGGCATCTTTCTGTCTGTTTTGCAACTCCAACATGCGCACCTGATTGTCTCGTTGCCGCTTCTCTTTTTTCAGCTGTAGCAGCTCCTTATTCTTTCGTTGGTCACTAATCTTATTCTTCTCTGATTCCGTTTTCATTTGTGCCATCAGTCGCACCTGCAATAGCATCACCATAGTTGTCGAGATCTCCAAAACCAAGATCATGTGGTGGTGCAATAGTCAACACAACACATTACGAAGATCCCAAAAAACTCATACGCCAAACAATTATTTCCCATTCAAACTTTTCCCTGACTAACACAGATATAAATATAGTAGTGATGTCTCTCTGTGTAGGATTAAGTAAGACATAAATAAATATAGTGGTGATATCTCTTTGTGTAGGATTAACTAGCACATATAAATATAGTGGTGATATATCTGTGTAGGATTAACTAGCACATATAAATATAGTGGTGATATCTCTGTGTAGGATTGACTAACACATATAAATATAGTGGTGATATCTCTCTGTGTAGGATTAACTAGCACATATAAATATAGTGGTGATATCTCTCTGTGTAGGATTAACTAATACATATAAATATAGTGGTGATATCTCTGTGTAGGATTAACTAGCACATATAAATATAGTGGTGATATCTCTCTGTGTAGGATTAACTAACACATATAAATATAGTGGTGATATCTCTCTGTGTAAGATTAACTAACACATATAAATATAGTGGTGATATCTGTGTGTAGGATTAACTAACACAGATATAAATATAGTGGTGATATCTCTGTGTGTAGGATTTACTAGCACATATATAAATATAGTGGTGATGTCTCTCTGTGTAGGATTAACTAACACATATAAATATAGTGGTGATATCTCTGTGTAGGATTAACTAGCACATAAAAATATAGTGGTGATATCTCTCTGTGTAGGATTAACTAACACATATAAATATAGTGGTGATATCTCTGTGTAGGATTAACTAGCACATATAAATATAGTGGTGATATCTCTCTGTGTAGGATTAACTAGCACATATATAAATATAGTGGTGATATCTCTGTGTAGGATTAACTAGCACATAAAAATATAGTGGTGATATCTCTGTGTAGGATTAACTAACACATAGAAATATAGTAGTGATATCTGTGTGTAGGATTAACTAACACAGATATAAATATAGTGGTGATATCTCTGTGTGTAGGATTTACTAGCACATATATAAATATAGTGGTGATGTCTCTCTGTGTAGGATTAACTAACACATATAAATATAGTGGTGATATCTCTGTGTAGGATTAACTAGCACATAAAAATATAGTGGTGATATCTCTCTGTGTAGGATTAACTAACACATATAAATATAGTGGTGATATCTCTGTGTAGGATTAACTAGCACATATAAATATAGTGGTGATATCTCTCTGTGTAGGATTAACTAACACATATAAATATAGTGGTGATATCTCTGTGTAGGATTAACTAACACATATAAATATAGTGGTGATATCTCTGTGTAGGATTAACTAGCACATATAAATATAGTGGTGATATCTCTCTGTGTAAGATTAACTAACACATATAAATATAGTGGTGATATCTGTGTGTAGGATTAACTAACACAGATATAAATATAGTGGTGATATCTCTGTGTGTAGGATTAACTAACACATATAAATATAGTGGTGATATCTCTTTGTGTAGGATTAACTAACACAGGTATAAATATAGCGGTGATTTCTCTCTTTGTAGGATTAACTAACACAGCTTTTGTATCGGTCAGCAAGCCTACCTTTATCTTCTTCATCTCATTCAGTTCAGTACTAAAGTCCCTGATGCGCCGGTCGTAGACAACTTGGTTCTTCATCATTTTGGCGTGCTCCTTTTTGGCAGCATTTACCTTATTGAGCTCCTGTTGCATGGTATCCAGCCGTTTCTCAAACTCCATTTTAACTTTGCGCACCTGCTCCTCCGACTGCTGCTTCTTGCTGCCTAAAAACAGAACTCACATAACAGTTTATTTCATTTGTATTTGCTATCCTGGTAACTGCTGTCCGGTTACGAATTAGCTGGTTGCAAAGCTAGCTACACGTTAAGATTATCAAACTCATACCAATTACTATCTAAATGACAGATTATTACACCAAAGCCATAGCACCGTATGGACTGAACTTTATAACTTGTTAAGAGCTAGCTGATTAACTATTAACAGCTGATCTAACATATACTAGTTATAACAGCTGATCTAACATATACTAGCTATAACAGGAGGTTACCTAAGCTGCTTAGGACCTGGTTTCGTTCTCGTTCAACAGCCATTATTTGGTCCTGCAAGTTGCGCATTTTATCCTCGTAATGCTGACGAATTGTTTGCAGTTGTCGCTGGCTCCTTTCGAGTTCTTCAATCATTCTTTGTTTAAGTGAAATCTCTCCTGACAGCTCTGCCAGGTCTTCTTGAAGATGGTCAGACTCTACAAGAATTAGAAATGATAAAAACCAGCTGATTATATCAAGTCCTGATGAGCATATGAAGGTTTTAGCAATGCTTTCGACCAGTATTCATATGGGTAGAATAGCACCAGTGTATATACGTATATGGGTAGAATAGTTACCAGTGTATATACGTATATGGGTAGAATAGTACCGGTATCTATACGTATATGGGTAGAATTGTACCGGTATCTATATGGGTGCTATTCTACCTAGTATAGATACTGGGTAGAATAGTATCTATATGGGTAATCTTGGCCTTGACCTTTAAACGGTTGCATCAACCAAGGGTGATCAACTGATCAAGGCGGCAAAAGAAATTAACTGAAAGCAGCTGTCATATATGTTATAGCAGTTGTTATATATGTTATAGCAGTTGTTATATATGTTATAGCAGTTGTTATATATGTTATAGCAGCTGTTATATATGTTATAGTAGCTGTTATATATGATATAGCAGCTGTTATATATGTCAAAATATGATGCTAGTAAGCGATCAATGAAAGTAATCTAGACTTGCACACTACGCTTACTGCTTCTAGCGAGCTGCTCTTCCTTGTGTTAGTCTAGCAAAACATTATCGAATTAATTGTTACATGATATACCTTACCCGCCTTAGCTTATTATGGCATAGACTTATTATGGCAATAACTCACTTAACAAGTTGTATACCATTACTGTTAACAAACTGTAGATTTCACCTTAGTTGGTGGTCTTTAATACTTCTGAAAAACTCAGATTTTGCCCCAAAGTGAACAATAGTCCAGAGACACCTCATTTAATACTCTAACATAGAATTCAATTCTTTTTTAAAAATTACAGATAAATAATTTATAGATAGGCTAACTTTCAATATTATTTGCGTTCAACAAAGTTTACATAAGTTGGTAAAGCACAATGTTCAAATACTATTTGACGAAGAAAAATGTAACTAGCAGTTGTGACAGAGCTAAAACATAAGTTATTCATGTAAAATGTATCAAATAGTTTGTAGCTCTGAAAGTTTCAAGTTAATTACAAAAGATACATGAACGCTACGTTTTTTGCGGCGTTAAGAAGAAAAGCAACAAATGACAGCCACTGACTTACATTTAAAAAATGTGTCAAAATGTAAGAGTTGAGTCTGTTGTGGCTAGACACACAAAATAACACGTCACATTGACAAATAAATGGACGAGTGCGAATTAGCCTTTACCAGGCGAAGGCCATGACATTCTTGTTAGATTTTTTATTATCATTAGTTGTTATTATTAGCGTTTTTAAGGAAATTTTGTTGTGTAAATTTTACTGTTGGTTTTGAGAGAGAATAAATTGATTGGTTAAAAAAGGTCAGACTTTACAGAATCCAGCTAGTTTTTTTCTGCCTTAACAAAACAACAACTTAAAAGCATTCTATATAAAACATGTAATATAATTATTAGGTTAACAAAACTGTGTTTTGCCAAATAAACAACGACAATGATTCAAATTGTCTTTGTAATTTATTCAAATATCCATTCGCATCTTACTGACACTTAACAATGATTGAACAATGCGTGCAGAGTTATTGAAATTAATAATAAATGCCTGTTCAATAAATCAATAAAGGTCAGTATTACCTGAGGTATTGAAGAAACGGAATTGTTATCCATTTCAGTAGGAAGTGTTTGCACAGAACTATCACCACTAGTGCCACAGCTATACCGTTCTAGATCTCTGCAGGCAGAAAAAGTAGGTCAAGGCCGGTCATACGGAGCAAGTTAAGGCCTGTCATACAGAGTAAGTTAAGGCCTGTCATACAAGGTAAGTTAAGGGCTGTCATACAGAGTAAGTTAAAGCCTGTCATACGGAGCAAGTTAAGGGCTGTCATACAGAGTGAGTTAAGGCCTGTCATACAGAGTAAGTTAAGGCCTGTCATACAGAGTAAGTTAAGGCCTGTCATACAGAGTAAGTTAAGGGCTGTCATACAGAGTAAGTTAAAGCTTGTAATACGGAGCAAGTTAAGGCCTTTCATACGGAGTAAGTTAAGGCCTGTCATACAGAGTAAGTTAAAGCCTGTCATACGGAGTAAGTTAAGGCCTGCCATACGGAGCAAGTTAAGGGCTGTCATACAGAGTAAGTTAAAGCCTGTCATACAGAGTAAGTTAAAGCCTGTCATACGGAGTAAGTTAAGGCCGGTCATACAGAGTGAGTTAAGGCCTGTCATACAGAGTGAGTTAAGGCCTGTCATACAGAGTGAGTTAAGGCCTGTCATACAGAGTGAGTTAAGGCCTGTCATACAGAGAGCTAAAAGCTACTAAAACTGATAGTAGCTATTTACTATAAATACTATTTACTGTGTATGTGAACTTGTAGCTGTCATAGATAGATTTGCTGGAGCTCACCCTATAAAATTTTACTTGCATTCACAAACATGAATTAATGCAATGTCCGTAGTCATGTATTTTAATAATCATTTTATTGCACTAATGCTTTAAAAAAATTTCGAAAAAGATTAAATGTCCAGTAAACTGATGCAAATAGAAACAATCACATTAACCTTAACACAAGAGAAGATCTTAACACAAGAGAAGGTACCACAGCTTATAACTACAGGTAGATCTTAACACAAGAGAAGGTGAACCACAGCTTATAACTACAGGTAGATTTTAACACAAGAGAAGGTAACACAGCTTATAACTACAGGTAGATCTTAACACAAGAGAAGGTACCACAGCTTATAACTACAGGTAGACCTTAACACAAGAGAAGGTAACACAGCTTATAACTACAACCATCTGCAAGACATTTCACATTCTCTTTGATAATCCTTAACACTATGGTAGTAAACGTAGAGTGTTTAGAATATTTGGCCGGCTTACATTCTTGTTGCGACTGTATAGTTATCCCGGAATCCTGCAAAACCTGGTCTAAAAGCTGATCCCGTAACCTGGAATCCATCTGCATTTTATCGTAGCGAGCAGTCAACTCCTTGAATTGAGATTCTTTCTGAGTACAAGCAAAGCCCTGAGTGAGAGCGAGTGAGAGAAGGTGCTCCAACAGATACTTGCTTTCATCAACAGAGGAGACATCCAAAGCTTTTGTCAAACTAGTCTCATCCTAACAAGTAAGGTAGTATGTGTAATGAGCACATTTTGTAATATGGTTCAGAGACATCATTACAAGCAATATAACAACCAGTTCTTCGAGTTGCGTTGTGATTGCAAAAGCAATGACCAAATTTGATGCTCAAACCAAAGAGCTATCGCAATATGTAAATGTAACTTGTTTTGTCGTAATATAAACTGATAAAAACTAATGAAAAAGGACTCAAGAAAAAAACAGCAGGGGTTCATTCTATAAGAATATATAACATGTTAACTGTTTCTTGAATCTATGAGAAGAATTTGAGCCATAATAAAATTATTGATATAGGAATAAAAGTGTCATTTCTTCTAGTGAATAACGACAGGTTAAAAGATTATCTTGGCTTATAATAATATTTTATATGAGAGACAAGATAGATATGAAAGGGCATGCAAGTCGTACGATGAGGTTTAGAGGTTGTTAGAGGGGTAGCGTTTTAAACATAACATGAACTGCTTCTAGTGAATTATTGAGAAAATGTTTCCAGTCGATAGGAGATGAACTCATTGTGGATGTCAAATAAAGGTGAAAGATTATAGATTCTGAATTAACAAAATCAAATGTTGCTGCATGACTGTAGAAGATAACTTTACTGATTTACATGCGCTTACGTAAATTCGAGTATAGCCATCTATGGGAACGGGCCGTTAAATGGGAATTGTTAGCTAAGCCCGCTGTAACATTAAAAAGGATAAATAAAGCAATGAATAATTACTAAACATACAACACACTGATGAAATATATTAGGTAAATGCTTAGACAGGAAGCAATGCGAGAATACTAAATGCTTAGACAGGAAGCAATGTGAGATTAGTAAATGCTTAGACAGGAAGCAATGCGAGGTTAGTAAATGCTTAGACAGGAAGCAATGCGAGATTACTAAATGCTTAGACAGGAAGCAATGCGAGGTTAGTAAATGCTTAGACAGGAAGCAATGTGAGATTAGTAAATGCTTAGACAGGAAGCAATGCGAGGTTAGTAAATGCTTAGACAGGAAGCAATGCGAGGTTAGTAAATGCTTAGACAAGAAGTAATGCGAGGTTAGTAAATGCTTAGACAGGAAGCAATGCGAGGTTAGTAAATGCTTAGACAGGAAGCAATGCGAGGTTAGTAAATGCTTAGACAGGAAACAATGCAAAGTTAGTAAATGCTAGCAGTAGCCACTACAAGCCTAAGCAGACGCATAGCAAAAGCAAATGAACAAACCTTCGCCTCCTCTTCCATCTGCATGATATTGTTTTGGCACTCAGACACGTTACTCTGAATGTATGTCATATTGGTGCTCATCGTCTCCAGCTGATCTTCTAGGTTCATGGCGACAGTCGTCTGCAAATGAATAGGAGTTACACAACGACTACCTTGAGCGTGGTTCTCATATATGCCGCAAAGCACCGGCAACAGCACCGCAGGCTATGGCGGTGAAATGTGAGCCTACACGCCGGGTACCGCCGAGTACCACCGGTAGTTGCCGGCAGTTAACACAAGAGTTTAGCGCTGTTCAAATTTCGCAAATAGCCGCAAGCAAAACCTTCCTGAAATGCACTGTACAGGTAAAGGTCACCATTATCAAAATGGCGTGGCGAGCGAACATTTTATGTGAAGCTGCGATTATGTTTAGCAATGCAGCTTTAGATGTGAACAGAAGCTGCCGATCCTAACGTAGCAAGCGTTTTGCTGCGCAAGTTACCGCCGGAGTCTCGCAATCGATATGGAAACCAGACTTTAGCAGCTATGAAGATGAGTTGAACATATCATCAACAAAATTTCAGCGCAATATAGTGTAACCGTGACATTACTGATTACTCTATGCAATGTAATGATTATGCCAGCAATTATCAAATAAGAGTCTGTAGAGAGTTTTCTGTTCAACAGAACAGAAAACATTAGAGAAACACAAGGAATAAGGCATTGGCTATTTACGCTGGCAAAATTATTATTTGCAAAGACACCACACACCCCTGATGGCTGTGTAGTAATAGAAGAAACTGATGTATTTGTGATTGGTTAAAAGTGTTGATCCCTGATTAACATAATCATGACACCAATTTGTTCATTTTCACAGTAAACCGATTTTTTTTGAAAGTTGCTTTGAACTAGTGACAGCGATGACCAACAAGCATTTATATATGAAAAAGGCTGTTACTTGCTGTAAAAGATATGTGATGAACACTGGTGTAAATTGGAACTGCTTGCATAAAATTTCAGGATATGTTAGATTAAATATTTTAAAGACCTAAGTTTTACTTGCAGTTTGATACAATTCATCAGCCTGAGTTCAAGTTGTAGTTGGACGATTTTAGATTATAAGTTGATGGATCTTTTTTTTAAGAAAACACAAGTGTAAATAGCTGTACAAACATTAGTGCAATGATAAACTATGGTTTACCCATATCTACTATATATATATATATATATATATATATATATATATATATATATATAGTAGATATAGTTGTAGTTGGACGATTTTAGATTATAAGTTGATGGATCTTTTTTTTAAGAAAACACAAGTGTAAATAGCTGTACAAACATTAGTGCAATGATAAACTATGGTTTACCCATATCTACCATATATATATATATATATATATATATATATATATATATATATATATATATATATATATATATATATATATATAGTGTTAATACAATCATGTTCCAATAAGGGTAATGACAACATCCAATAGATGTTTTGATCTTTACTTGACCTAGGTTGATACTTGTAAAACATAACTAGTTATTCAGTAGTCTCGATCTGTGTAGTCGCAGCAGATGTTTATGCCATATGTCAGCTAAGAAATTTGCCCATTTTTAGAGCCTAAGAGTAATGACTATACATGTGTCCGACCTCATTTCTCCTAATGGCAGTGTCCAGCCTTTTACTGTACGCATCTATCTTCTTGCTGAGCTGTTCTCGCTTGTTAATGTGAAGATCCATCTCAGCTTCCATGTTGGCAATTGTCTGTTTCCGCACAACAACGGATGTAATGTACCGCTCAAGCTTGTCCCACTTGCTTTTCGCCACCTGAGTTAGAGTAATCGAGTAAAACGTAGTGTCCATTAGCACAGAGGACAAGACAACATAATATGTGTATATATAAGAAACATGCCATACACAAAAAAAATACTCTTCCAATTTAAGTGGCAGATTATTTTATATTACTTTAGGTTTAGCTGTAATCAGTAGAAAAAGTCACTAGTAAGTTGAGATTATAACAACAGGCTGTGAGAAACTTTGATATAAGAGGTGACATGAGATAACATGAGGTGCCATGAGATAACATGAGGTGACATGAGATAACATGAGGTGCCGTGAGATAACATGAGGTGACATGAGGTGACATGAGATAACATGAGATAACATGTGCTAGACGTATCAACAAAAGGCAAATAGTAAATCGCCGTCTGAGCAACAAGCAGTTATCTACTCTGCAATTGCTCATTTAACATTGTCTAGTTTTATCTCAGCTATAAGTTACGACCCAGTTAGTGCTATGGCCCAGCTATAAGTTGTTCTTCAGTAACTAACATTCGCTACCAGAATACTGTCCAGAAATGAAAATCATTCTGAAGCAAATTTGGCAGATTGATTGGGACAAAGAGGTTAAAAAAGACGATGCAAACAGTTACCTTGGGAGAGAAGAGAAGAGCTGCTGACTTGTGCCTAGAAGCAGAAGATGATGAAGTCTTGCCAGATGAATTTTCATGGGAGAGGTTTGCCCTATTTTTGGCCATCACCCTGGAAGAGGCGGACGAGTCTCTTTGTCTTTTCCTCAACTGACTGACCTCTTCGTGCTTGCGCTGGCAACACAATACGCTGACTTATGCAAAGGCTAGGATAAAATAAAAATGATTTATATGTCAAGGATACATGAAATGTCGATGGCTATCCCAAGCCACCTACTTTTTACGACAGAATTAATTAAAACATCAGTAGACTGTTATATTCGTCCTGTAATTAATGAAGGCACTCTTTGAAAACTTAGAGACCAACATTTGAGTGTTGTTAAAGACCAACCTTGAGTATGGCATCTTTCTGTCTGTTTTGCAACTCCAACATGCGCACCTGATTGTCTCGTTGCCGCTTCTCTTTTCTCAGCTGTAGCAGCTCCTTATTCTTTCGTTGGTCACTAATCTTATTCTTCTCTGATTCCGTCTTCATTTGTGCCATCAGTCGCACCTGCAATAGCATCACCATAGTTGTCGAGATCTCCAAAACCAAGATCATGTGGTGGTGCAATAGTCAACACAACACATTACGAAGATCCCAAAAAACTCATACGCCAAACAATTATTTCCCATTTAAACTTTTCCCTGACTAACACAGATATAAATATAGTAGTGATGTCTCTCTGTGTAGGATTAAGTAAGACATAAATAAATATAGTGGTGATATCTCTTTGTGTAGGATTAACTAGCACATATAAATATAGTGGTGATATCTCTGTGTAGGATTAACTAGCACATATAAATATAGTGGTGATATCTCTGTGTAGGATTGACTAACACATATAAATATAGTGGTGATATCTCTCTGTGTAGGATTAACTAATACATATAAATATAATGGTGATATCTCTGTGTAGGATTAACTAGCACATATAAATATAGTGGTGATATCTCTCTGTGTAGGATTAACTAACACATATAAATATAGTGGTGATATCTCTGTATAGGATTACCTAGCACATATAAATATAGTGGTGATGTCTCTCTGTGTAGGATTAACTAGCACATATAAATATAGTGGTGATATCTCTCTGTGTAGGATTAACTAACACATATAAATATAATGGTGATATCTCTGTGTAGGATTAACTAACACAGGTATAAATATAGCGGTGATTTCTCTCTTTGTAGGATTAACTAACACATATAAATATAGTGGTGATATCTCTGTGTAGGATTAACTAGCACATATAAATATAGTGGTGATATCTCTCTGTGTAGGATTAACTAGCACATATAAATATAGTGGTGATATCTCTGTGTAGGATTAACTAACACATATAAATATAGTAGTGATATCTGTGTGTAGGATTAACTAACACAGATATAAATATAGTGGTGATATCTCTGTGTGTAGGATTTACTAGCACATATATAAATATAGTGGTGATGTCTCTCTGTGTAGGATTAACTAACACATATAAATATAGTGGTGATATCTCTGTGTAGGATTAACTAGCACATAAAAATATAGTGGTGATATCTCTCTGTGTAGGATTAACTAACACATATAAATATAGTGGTGATATCGCTGTGTAGGATTAACTAGCACATATAAATATAGTGGTGATATCTCTCTGTGTAGGATTAACTAACACATATAAATATAGTGGTGATATCTCTGTGTAGGATTAACTAACACATATAAATATAGTGGTGATATCTCTGTGTAGGATTAACTAGCACATATAAATATAGTGGTGATATCTCTCTGTGTAGGATTAACTAACACATATAAATATAGTGGTGATATCTCTGTGTAGGATTAACTAATACATATAAATATAGTGGTGATGTCTCTCTGTGTAGGATTAACTAACACATATAAATATAGTGGTGATATCTCTGTGTAGGATTAACTAACACATATAAATATAGTGGTGATATCTCTGTGTAGGATTAACTAGCACATATAAATATAGTGGTGATATCTCTGTGTGTAGGATTAACTAACACATATAAATATAGTGGTGATATCTGTGTGTAGGATTAACTAACACAGATATAAATATAGTGGTGATATCTCTGTGTGTAGGATTAACTAACACATATAAATATAGTGGTGATATCTCTCTGTGTAGGATTAACTAACACAGGTATAAATATAGCGGTGATTTCTCTCTTTGTAGGACAGACACACATCCAAAATCATGCTAACAACTGCGAAGACACATACACATAGCACGAGGACAGGTGCGCAGACTCGCATAGACACACACATACATGTTCACACATACAAACAAAACGCATACACATCCAGGCGCACACACACACGCATAGAAACACACGGATACACACATGTATACACACATGCACACACACACGCACACATACGTGTATGCAAACACACATTAAATGGTTTTAAATGTATGTTTTACTTTCAGGTATAAAACTTGTTTATAAAATGCACTGTAACTTCTTGACAGATTAAAACAGCTTGGCGTGATAGAATAAAGTTCCACACATTAAACCTCGCGATATTGCGCCATTTGAAAAGATGTTTGCAGAACATTGATGGTAATTCTAATAATGGCCACGCAGACACAGAGACGGACAAATACATTCATATACTTGCTCAGAACAGACAACTGCCATAAACGTGCAAAGGCATACATACAGACACGGACAGCGACACACACACACACGCGCACACCCAAAATCAGATACACAAACATACAAAGATGTACAGACACAGCTGTGCACAGAAATACACAAGCTCACACGCAGAGACACACACAGAAACACACTTGGGCGATTAAACAGACACACACTTGCACACACACATAGTCAGACTCACATACGGTCACGCACACACAGTCATGCGCAAACACGCTTGCACACACCAAACTCCCACCAACATGCATGCACAAACAAACACACTTATGTAACAGGATACATGTATGTACCACTAAATGCATCGGATTTGATTCGTTTATCAATCGCCAAATGTTCTATTGATAGTTCACCGTAGCAGCTTGATAACGGTCCCAAATAGTGACAGTTTGATAGTTCCAACTGTACCTTCAACCTTCGAGTTGAAAGGCCGTCCTTGAAGATTATGGTAACATCTTGACAAACTTGAAAATCTTGTTGTTATTGAACAAAATTCACCTTGGCGTACCTGCAACATTTGGAGCAAATTTTGAAAAAAAATAATGATAATTCCGATGAGTCACCCAGACACAGACAGACACACATTCAAAAACCTGCTAACAACTGCCAAGCCACATACACATAACACGAGGACAGGTGCGCAGACTTGCATAGACACACACATACATGTTCACACATACAAACAAAACGCATACACATCCAGGCGCGCACACACACGCATAGAAACACATGGATACACACATGTATACACACATGCACACACACACGCAAACATACGTGTATGCAAACACACATTAAATGGTTTTAAATGTATGTTTTACTTTCAGGTATAAAACTTGTTTATAAAGTGCACTGTAACTTTTTGACAGATGAAAACAGCTTGGCGTGATAGAATAAAGTTCCCCACATTAAATCTCACGATATTGCACCATTTAAAAAAATGTTTGCAGAGCTTTGATGGTAACTCAAATAATAGTCACGTAGACACAGAGACAGACAAATACATTCATATACTTGCTCAGAACAGACACAGACATACGTGCAAAGGCATACATACAGACACGGACAGCGACACACACACACACGCGTGCACACCCAAACTCAGATACACAAACATACAAAGATGTACAGACACAGCTGTGCACAGAAATACCTGAGCTCACACGCAGAGACACACACAGAAACACACTTGGGCGATTAAACGAACACACACTTGCACACACACATAGTCAGACTCACATACAAAAGATGTTTGCAGAACATTGATGGTAATTCTAATAATAGCCACGCAGACACAGAGACGGACAATTACATTCATATACTTGCTCAGAACAGACACCTGCCATAAACGTGCAAAGGCATACACACGGACAGCGAACCACACACACACACACGCGCACACACACACGCACGCACAAACACGCACACACACGCGCGCACACACGCGCGCACACGCGCGCACACACGCGCACACACACGCACGCACACGCACGCACACACACGCACACACGCACACACACACGCGTGGACGCACATGCATACACACACGCACACACACAGGTATTCAAACACACATTAAATAGTGTTAAATGTATCTTTTACTTGCGGGTATAAAACTTGTTTTTAAAGTGCACGGTAACCTCTTGACAGATTAAAACAGCTTCGCGTGATTGAATAAAGTTCCCTACATTAAATCTCGCGAAATTGCCGCATTTCGAAAAATGTTTGCAGAGCTTTGATGGTAACTCTAATAATAGTCACGCAGACACAGAGACGGACAAATACATTCATATACTTGCTCAGAACAGACACAGACATAAACGTGCAAAGGCATACATACAGACACGGACAGCGCCACACACACACACACGCGTGCACACCCAAACTCAGATACACAAACATACAAAGATGTACAGACACAGCTGTGCACAGAAATACCTGAGCTCACACGCAGAGACACACACAGAAACACACTTGGGCGATTAAACGAACACACACTTGCACACACACACATAGTCAGACTCACATACGGTCACGCACACACAGTCATGCGCAAACACGCTTGCACACACCAAACTCCCACCAACATGCATGCACAAACAAACACAATTATGTAACAGGATACATGTATGTACCACTAAATGCATCGGATTTGATTCGTTTATCAATCGCCAAATGTTCTATTGATAGTTCACCGTAGCAGCTTGATAACGGTCCCAAATAGTGACAGTTTGATAGTTCCAACTGTACCTTCAACCATCGAGTTGAGAGGCCGTCCTTGAAGATTATGGTAACATCTTGACAAACTTGAAAATCTTGTTGTTATTGAACAAAATTCACCTTGGCGTACCTGCAACATTTGGAGCACATTTTGAAAAAAAATAATGATAATTCCGATGACAGTCACCCAGACACAGACAGACACACATTCAAAAACCTGCTAACAACTGCGAAGACACATACACATAGCACGAGGACACGTGCGCAGACTCGCATAGACACACACATACATGTTCACACATACAAACAAAACGCATACACATCCAGGCGCACACACACACGCATAGAAACACATGGATACACACATGTATACACACATGCACACACACACGCACACATACGTGTATGCAAACACACATTAAATGGTTTTAAATGTATGTTTTACTTTCAGGTATAAAACTTGTTTATAAAGTGCACTGTAACTTCTTGACAGACTAAAACAGCTTGGCGTGATAGAATAAAGTTCCCCACATTAAACCTCGCGATATTGCGCCATTTGAAAAGATGTTTGCAGAACATTGATGGTAATTCTAATAATAGCCACGCAGACACAGAGACGGACAAATACATTCATATACTTGCTCAGAACAGACACAGACATGAACGCGCAAAGACATACACACAGACACAGACAGCGACGCGCACACACACACGCGTGGACGCACATGCATACACACACGCACACACACAGGTATTCAAACACACATTAAATAGTGTTAAATGTATCTTTTACTTGCAGGTATAAAACTTGTTTTTAAAGTGCACGGTAACCTTTTGACAGATTAAAACAGCTTCGCGTGATTGAATAAAGTTCCCCACATTAATTCTCGCGAAATTGCCGCATTTGGAAAAATGTTTGCAGAGCTTTGATGGTAACTCTAATAATAGTCACGCAGACACAGAGACGGACAAATACATTCATATACTTGCTCAGAACAGACACAGACATGAACGCGCAAAGACATACATACAGACAGCGACACACACACACGCACGCACGCACACACACACGCACGCGTGGACGCACATGCATACACACACGCACACACACAGGTAATCAAACACACATTAAATAGTGTTAAATGTATATTTTACTTGCGGGTATAAAACTTGTTTTTAAAGTGCACGGTAACCTCTTGACAGATTAAAACAGCTTCGCGTGATTGAATAAAGTTCCCCACATTAAATCTCGCGAAATTGCCGCATTTCGAAAAATGTTTGCAGAGCTTTGATGGTAACTCTAATAATAGTCACGCAGATACAGAGACGGACAAATACATTCATATACTTGCTCAGAACAGACACAGACATAAACGTGCAAAGGCATACATCCAGACACGGACAGCGACACACACACACACGCGTGCACACCCAAACTCAGATACACAAACATACAAAAATGTACAGACACGGCTGTGCACAGAAATACACAAACTCACACGCAGAGACACACACAGAAACACACTTGGGCGATTAAACGAACACACACTTGCACACACACATAGTCAGACTCACATTTGGTCACGCATAGCAGTCATGCGCAAACACGCTTGCACACACCAAACTCCCACCAACATGCATGCACATACAAACACACTTATGTAACCGGATACATGTATGTACAAGTAAATGCAACGGATTTGATTCGTTTACCAATCAATGTTCTATTGAGAGTTCACAATAGCAGCTTGAGAGAGGTCCCAAATATTGACAGCTTGATAGTTCCAACTGTACCTTCAAATTTCGAGTTAAAAAGCCGTCCTTGAAGATTTTAGTAACCTCTTGACAGACTTTGAAGATCTTGTTGTGATTCAACAAAATTAACCTTGGCAAACCTGCAATATTTGGAGCAAAGTTTGAAGAAAAATGATGATTATTCCGAAGACAGTCACGCAGACACGGACAGACACACATCCAAAATCATGCTAACAACTGCGAAGACACATACACATAGCACGAGGACAGGTGCGCAGACTCGCATAGACACACACATACATGTTCACACATACAAACAAAACGCATACACATCCAGGCGCACACACACACGCATAGAAACACACGGATACACACATGTATACACACATGCACACACACACGCACACATACGTGTATGCAAACACACATTAAATGGTTTTAAATGTATGTTTTACTTTCAGGTATAAAACTTGTTTATAAAATGCACTGTAACTTCTTGACAGATTAAAACAGCTTGGCGTGATAGAATAATGTTCCACACATTAAACCTCGCGATATTGCGCCATTTGAAAAGATGTTTGCAGAACATTGATGGTAATTCTAATAATGGCCACGCAGACACAGAGACGGACAAATACATTCATATACTTGCTCAGAACAGACAACTGCCATAAACGTGCAAAGGCATACATACAGACACGGACAGCGACACACACACACACGCGCACACCCAAAATCAGATACACAAACATACAAAGATGTACAGACACAGCTGTGCACAGAAATACACAAGCTCACACGCAGAGACACACACAGAAACACACTTGGGCGATTAAACAGACACACACTTGCACACACACATAGTCAGACTCACATACGGTCACGCACACACAGTCATGCGCAAACACGCTTGCACACACCAAACTCCCACCAACATGCATGCACAAACAAACACACTTATGTAACAGGATACATGTATGTACCACTAAATGCATCGGATTTGATTCGTTTATCAATCGCCAAATGTTCTATTGATAGTTCACCGTAGCAGCTTGAAAACGGTCCCAAATAGTGACAGTTTGATAGTTCCAACTGTACCTTCAACCTTCGAGTTGAAAGGCCGTCCTTGAAGATTATGGTAACATCTTGACAAACTTGAAAATCTTGTTGTTATTGAACAAAATTCACCTTGGCGTACCTGCAACATTTGGAGCAAATTTTGAAAAAAAAAATGATAATTCCGATGACAGTCACCCAGACCCAGACAGACACAAAATCAAAAACCTGCTAAAAACTGCGAAAACACATACACATAGCACGAGGACAGGTGCGCAGACTTGCATAGACACACACATACATGTTCACACATACAAACAAAACGCATACACATCCAGGCGCACACACACACGCATAGAAACACATGGATACACACATGTATACACACATGCACACACACACGCACACATACGTGTATGCAAACACACATTAAATGGTTTTAAATGTATGTTTTTCTTTCAGGTATAAAACTTGTTTATAAAGTGCACTGTAACTTCTTGACAGATTAAAACAGCTTGGCGTGATAGAATAAAGTTCCCCACATTAAACCTCGCGATATTGCGCCATTTGAAAAGATGTTTGCAGAACATTGATGGTAATTCTAATAATAGCCACGCAGACACAGAGACGGACAAATACATTCATATACTTGCTCAGAACAGACACCTGCCATAAACGTGCAAAGGCATACACACAGACACGGACAGCGACACACACACGCGCAAACACACCCAAACTCAGATACACAAGCATAGAAAAATGTACAGACACGGCTGTGCACAGAAATACACAAACTCACACGCCGAGACACACACAGAAACACACTTGGGCGATTAAACGAACACACACTTGCACACACACATAGTCAGACTCACATACGGTCACGCATAGCAGTCATGCGCAAACACGCTTGCACACACCAAACTCCCACCAACATGCATGCACATACAAACACACTTATGTAACCGGATACATGTATGTACAAGTAAATGCAACGGATTTGATTCGTTTACCAATCAATGTTCTATTGAGAGTTCACAATAGCAGCTTGAGAGAGGTCCCAAATATTGACAGCTTGATAGTTCCAACTGTACCTTCAAATTTCGAGTTTAAAAGCCATCCTTGAAGATTTTAGTAACCTCTTGACAGACTTTGAAGATCTTGTTGTGATTCAACAAAATTAACCTTGGCAAACCTGCAATATTTGGAGCAAAGTTTGAAGAAAAATGATGATAATTCCGAAGACAGTCACGCAGACACGGACAGACACACATCCAAAATCATGCTAACAACTGCAAAGACACATACACATAGCACGAGGACAGATGCGCAGACCTGCATAGACGCATGTATACATGTTCAAACACACGAACAAAACGCATACACATACAAGCGCACACACACACGTGGACGCACATGCATACACACACGCACACACACAGGTATTCAAACACACATTAAATAGTGTTAAATGTATCTTTTACTTGCGGGTATAAAACTTGTTTTTAAAGTGCACGGTAACCTCTTGACAGATTAAAACAGCTTCGCGTGATTGAATAAAGTTCCCCACATTAAATCTCGCGATATTGCCGCATTTGGAAAAATGTTTGCAGAGCTTTGATGGTAATTCTAATAATAGCCACGCAGACACAGAGACGGACAAATACATTCATATACTTGCTCAGAACAGACACAGACATGAACGCGCAAAGACATACACACAGACACAGACAGCGACACACACACACACACACACACACACACACACACACACACACACACACGCGCGGACGCACATGCATACACACACGCACACACACAGGTATTCAAACACACATTAAATAGTGTTAAATGTATCTTTTACTTGCGGGTATAAAACTTGTTTTTAAAGTGCACGGTAACCTCTTGACAGATTAAAACAGCTTCGCGTGATTGAATAAAGTTCCCCACATTAAATCTCGCGATATTGCCGCATTTGGAAAAATGTTTGCAGAGCTTTGATGGTAATTCTAATAATAGCCACGCAGACACAGAGACGGACAAATACATTCATATACTTGCTCAGAACAGACACAGACATGAACGCGCAAAGACATACACACAGACACAGACAGCGACACACACACACACACACACACACACACACACACACACACACACACACGCGCGGACGCACATGCATACACACACGCACACACACAGGTATTCAAACACACATTAAATAGTGTTAAATGTATCTTTTACTTGCGGGTATAAAACTTGTTTTTAAAGTGCACGGTAACCTCTTGACAGATTAAAACAGCTTGGCGTGATAGAATAAAGTTCCCCACATTAAACCTCGCGATATTGCGCCATTTAAAAAGATGTTTGCAGAACATTGATGGTAATTCTAATAATAGCCACGCAGACACAGGGACGGACAAATACATTCATATACTTGCTCAGAACAGACACCTGCCATAAACGTGCAAAGGCATACACACAGACACGGACAGCGACACACACACACACGCGCGCAAACACACCCAAACTCAGATACACAAGCATAGAAAAATGTACAGACACGGCTGTGTACAGAAATACACAAACTCACACGCAGAGACACACACAGAAACACACTTGGGCGATTAAACGAACACACACTTGCACACACACACATAGTCAGACTCACATACGGTCACACACACGCAGTCTTGCGCAAACACACTTGCACACACCAAACTCTCACCAACACGCATGCACATACACACGCGCTTATGTAACCAGATACATGTATGTACCATTAAATTCAACGGATTTGATTTGATTATCAATCGCCAAATGTTCTTTTGAGAGTTCATTGTGGCAGCTTGATAGCTGTCCAAAATAGGAACAGTTTGATAGTTCCAACTGTACCTTCAACTTTCGAGTGAGAAGCCGTCCTTGAAGATTATAGTAACCTCTTGACACACTTTGAAATTCTTGTTGTTAATGAACAAAATTCACCTTGGCGTACCTGCAACATTTGGAGCAAAGTTTTACAAAAAATAATGATAATTCTGATGACAGTCACGCAGACACAGACAGACACACATCCAAAAGAATGCTAACAACTGCGAAGACACATATGCATAGCACAAGAACAGATGCGCAGACTTGCATAGACACACACATGCATGTTCACACATACAAACAAAACTCATACACATACAGGCGCGCACACACACACGCGCGTGGACGCACATGCATACACACACGCACACACACAGGTATTCAAACACACATTAAATAGTGTTAAATGTATCTTTTACTTGCGGGTATAAAACTTGTTTTTAAAGTGCACGGTAACCTCTTGACAGATTAAAACAGCTTCGCGTGATTGAATAAAGTTCCCCACATTAAATCTCGCGAAATTGCCGCATTTGGAAAAATGTTTGCAGAGCTTTGATGGTAACTCTAATAATAGTCACGCAGACACAGAGACGGACAAATACATTCATATACTTGCTCAGAACAGACACAGACATAAACGTGCAAAGGCATACATACAGACACGGACAGCGACACACACACACGCGTGCACACCCAAACTCAGATACACAAACATACAAAGATGTACAGACACAGCTGTGCACAGAAATACACAAGCTCACACGCAGAGACACACACAGAAACACACTTGGGCGATTAAACAGACACACACTTGCACACACACACACATAGTCAGACTCACATACGGTCACGCACACACAGTCATGCGCAAACACGCTTGCACACACCAAACTCCCACCAACATGCATGCACAAACAAACACACTTATGTAACAGGATACATGTATGTACCACTAAATGCATCGGATTTGATTTGTTTATCAATCGCCAAATGTTCTATTGATAGTTCACCGTAGCAGCTTGATAACGGTCCCAAATAGTGACAGTTTGATAGTTCCAACTGTACCTTCAACCTTCGAGTTGAAAGGCCGTCCTTGAAGATTATAGTAACCTCTTGACACACTTTGAAATTCTTGTTGTTAATGAACAAAATTCACCTTGGCGTACCTGCAACATTTGGAGCAAAGTTTTACAAAAAATAATGATAATTCTGATGACAGTCACGCAGACACAGACAGACACACATCCAAAAGAATGCTAACAACTGCGAAGACACATATGCATAGCACAAGAACAGATGCGCAGACTTGCATAGACACACACATGCATGTTCACACATACAAACAAAACTCATACACATACAGGCGCGCACACACACACGCGCGTGGACGCACATGCATACACACACGCACACACACAGGTATTCAAACACACATTAAATAGTGTTAAATGTATCTTTTACTTGCGGGTATAAAACTTGTTTTTAAAGTGCACGGTAACCTCTTGACAGATTAAAACAGCTTCGCGTGATTGAATAAAGTTCCCCACATTAAATCTCGCGAAATTGCCGCATTTCGAAAAATGTTTGCAGAGCTTTGATGGTAACTCTAATAATAGTCACGCAGACACAGAGACGGACAAATACATTCATATACTTGCTCAGAACAGACACAGACATAAACGTGCAAAGGCATACATACAGACACGGACAGCGACACACACACACACACGCGTGCACACCCAAACTCAGATACACAAACATACAAAGATGTACAGACACAGCTGTGCACAGAAATACACAAGCTCACACGCAGAGACACACACAGAAACACACTTGGGCGATTAAACAGACACACACTTGCACACACACATAGTCAGACTCACATACGGTCACGCACACACAGTCATGCGCAAACACGCTTGCACACACCAAACTCCCACCAACATGCATGCACAAACAAACACACTTATGTAACAGGATACATGTATGTACCACTAAATGCATCGGATTTGATTTGTTTATCAATCGCCAAATGTTCTATTGATAGTTCACCGTAGCAGCTTGATAACGGTCCCAAATAGTGACAGTTTGATAGTTCCAACTGTACCTTCAACCTTCGAGTTGAAAGGCCGTCCTTGAAGATTATGGTAACATCTTGACAAACTTGAAAATCTTGTTGTTATTGAACAAAATTCACCTTGGCGTACCTGCAACATTTGGAGCAAATTTTGAAAAAAAATAATGATAATTCCGATGACAGTCACCCAGACACAGACAGACACACATTCAAAAACCTGCTAACAACTGCGAAGACACATACACATAGCACGAGGACAGGTGCGCAGACTCGCATAGACACACACATACATGTTCACACATACAAACAAAACGCATACACATCCAGGCGCACACACACACGCATAGAAACACATGGATACACACATGTATACACACATGCACACACACACGCACACATACGTGTATGCAAACACACATTAAATGGTTTTAAATGTATGTTTTACTTTCAGGTATAAAACTTGTTTATAAAGTGCACTGTAACTTCTTGACAGATTAAAACAGCTTGGCGTGATAGAATAAAGTTCCCCACATTAAACCTCACGATATTGCGCCATTTGAAAAGATGTTTGCAGAACATTGATGGTAATTCTAATAATAGCCACGCAGACACAGAGACGGACAAATACATTCATATACTTATTCAGAACAGACACAGACATGAACGCGCAAAGATACAGACACAGACACAGACAGCGACACACACACACACGCGTGCAAACACACCCAAACTCAGATACACAAACATACAAAGATGTACAGACACAGCTGTGCACAGAAATACACAAACTCACATGCAGAGACCCACACAGAAACACACTCAGACGATCAAACAGACACACTTGCACGCACGCATAGCCGCACACACATACAGTCACACACACGCAGTCTTGCGCAAACACACTTGCACACACCAAACTCTCACCAACACGCATGCACATACACACGCGCTTATGTAACCAGATACATGTATGTACCATTAAATTCAACGGATTTGATTTGATTATCAATCGCCAAATGTTCTTTTGACAGTTCATTGTGGCAGCTTGATAGCTGTCCAAAATAGGAACAGTTTGATAGTTCCAACTGTACCTTCAACTTTCGAGTGAGAAACCGTCCTTGAAGATTATAGTAACCTCTTGACACACTTTGAAATTCTTGTTGTTAATGAACAAAATTCACCTTGGCGTACCTGCAACATTTGGAGCAAAGTTTTACAAAAAATAATGATAATTCTGATGACAGTCACGCAGACACAGACAGACACACATCCAAAAGAATGCTAACAACTGCGAAGACACATATGCATAGCACAAGGACAGATGCGCAGACTTGCATAGACACACACATGCATGTTCACACATACAAACAAAACTCATACACATACAGGCGCGCACACACACACGTGGACACACATGCATACACGCATGCACACACACAGGTCTTCAAACACACATTAAATAGTGTTAAATGTATCTTTTACTTGCACGTATAAAACTTGTTTTTAAAGTGCACGGTAACCTCTTGACAGATTAAAACAGCTTGGCGTGATTGAATAAAGTTCCCCATATTAAATCTCGTGATATTGCACCATTTGGAAAAATGTTTCCAGAGCTTTGATGGTAACTCTAATAATAGTCACGCAGACACAGAGACGGACAAATACATTCATATACTTGCTCAGAACAGACACCTGCCATAAACGTGCAAAGGCATACACACAGACACGGACAGCGACACACACACGCGCGCAAACACACCCAAACTCAGATACACAAGCATAGAAAAATGTACAGACACGGCTGTGCACAGAAATACACAAACTCACACGCAGAGACACACACAGAAACACACTTGGGCGATTAAACGAACACACACTTGCACACACACATAGTCAGACTCACATACGGTCACGCATAGCAGTCATGCGCAAACACGCTTGCACACACCAAACTCCCACCAACATGCATGCACATACAAACACACTTATGTAACCGGATACATGTATGTACAAGTAAATGCAACGGATTTGATTCGTTTACCAATCAATGTTCTATTGAGAGTTCACAATAGCAGCTTGAGAGAGGTCCCAAATATTGACAGCTTGATAGTTCCAACTGTACCTTCAAATTTCGAGTTAAAAAGCCGTCCTTGAAGATTTTAGTAACTTCTTGACAGACTTTGAAGATCTTGTTGTGATTCAACAAAATTAACCTTGACAAACCTGCAATATTTGGAGCAAAGTTTGAAGAAAAATGATGATAATCCCGAAGACAGTCACGCAGACACGAACAGACACACATCCAAAATCATGCTAACAACTGCGAAGACACATACACATAGCACGAGGACAGATGCGCAGACCTGCATAGACGCATGTATACATGTTCAAACACACGAACAAAACGCATACACATACAAGCGCACACACACACACACACGTGGACGCACATGCATACACACACGCACACACACAGGTATTCAAACACACATCACAGTTGTAGCTTTCATCGCAATGGAAGCTACAAGTAGAATAGGTATGACATAATCCACAGTGGTAGTTTTCATTGCAATGGAAGCTACGAGTACAATAGGTATGACATGACCCACAGTTGTAACTTTCAATGCAAGGGAAGCTACAAGTAGAATAGGTATGACATGATCTACGGTTGTAGCTTTCATTGCAATCGAAGCTACGTGTACAATGGTTATGACACGACCCACAGCTGTAGCTTTCACTGCTATGGAAGCTACAAATACAATAGATATGACATGACCCACAGTTGTAACTTTCCTTGCAACGGAACCAACGAGTACAATAGGTATGACATAGTCCACAGTTGGAGAATTCATTGCAATGGAAGGTACTAATACCATTAACTAGTCTGAAAACTGACCTATAGCTAGCAGGTTAACTAGTCTGAAAACTGACCTTTAGTGAGCAGGTTAACTAGTCCGAAAACTGACCTTTAGTGAGCTGGTTAACTAGTCTGAAAACTGACCTTTAATGAGCAGGTTAACTAGTCTGACAACTGACCTTTAGTGAGCAGGCTAACTAGTCTAAAAACTGACCTTTTGCGAGCAGGTTAACTAGTCTGAAAACTGACCTTTAGTGAGCAGGCTAACTAGTCTAAAAACTGACCTTTAGCGAGCAGGTTAACTAGTCTGAAAACTGACCTTTAGCAAGCAGGTTAACTAGTCTTAAAACTGACCTTTAGCGAGCAGGTTAACTAGTCTGAAAACTGACTTTTAGTGAGCAGGTTAATTAGTCTGAAAACTGACATATAGTGAACAGATTAACTAGTCTGAAAACTGACCTTTAGCAAGCAGGTTAACTAGTCTGTCGTGTTTAGCTGATGAATTGCTCGGTGCTGCCTTTTCAAGCCCGATGAACCTGCTGACCAGTGGGTATAGCTGAAAGAACAGAGACAATATTGACAGCAAAATAAGAACATAAAACCTTCTCAAACATCGTGTTTAAACATTCCCTACATCCATGATTTGTAATATACTGTACAGGTTGTAGTTATTGCTGGTAGGGCTAAAAACCTCCTCGCCAAGCAATGGTTTTGATAAATTTACCATCATGGTAAAAATGTTGTTCAATTGTATCATTAGGCTATGTGTGATCAAAACTTCACTAAGGCCTAAGGTTGTATCTATCATTTAGCACAGCCAAAGTTCATGGAACTCATGCTATCTATACTAACTGTGTACATGGAATATTCAAGTACAGTTGATATAAGGTTGTCAAGGGGAACCGGCGTCCCAGTGATAAGTGAAAATTTGCTAAATAAAAGCTTGTTTTAAAGTATATGTAAGAGCCAAAATTTTAACACCAAAACACTCACACTGCTTTCTAAACATATTGTATTGCTTTCTTATATAATAAGTAATTTGAAGTTATATTGATTGACCTACAGTTTACATTTCAACCCCAGTCCCAGTATTTAAAACCACAGAATACACTTACATAGTATGAACGTAGTTTGGACTTCATCTGACCTGAATATTCATACTTGTGTTAACTCGGTTCGTTGTGAGAAGGAAGTCACATGTTTATAATTCATGAGATTGATGTGTCTTATGTATTTTACTTTTTAAATGGTTTTTAATTAATTTTCTCTCGATTTTAACAAAAATTTTCTACTGTGAAGTACTGAATCCGTGAATGGTGAGCCAGGAAGTAGTGATGGATTACTGTATAGTTACAAATGTTAGTACTGAAGTGTAATTGTGCAAAGCAAGGAGTGTAAATGATAACCCAACTGACTAAGTAACCCCATGCAATAAGAACATGGAAAGCATGTAATTGTGCAAAGCAAGGAGTGTGGATGATAACCCTACTGACTAAGTAACCCCATGCAATAAGAACATGGAGAGCATGTAATTGTACAAAGCAAGGAGTGTAGATGATAACCCTACTGACTAAGTAACCCCATGCAATAAGAACATGGAGAGCATGTAACTGTACAGAGCAAGGAGTGTAGATGATAGCCCCACTGACTAAGTAACCCCATGCAATAAGACCATGGAGAGCATGTAATTGTACAAAGTAAGGAGTGTAGATGATAACCCCACTGACTAAGTAACCCCATGCAATAAGAACATGGAGAGCATGTAATTGTACAAAGCAAGGAGTGTAGATGATAACCCCACTGACTAAGTAACCCCATGCAATAAGAACATGGAGAGCATGTAATTGTACAAAGCAAGGAGTGTAGATGATAACCCCATTGACTAAGTAACCCCATGCAATAAGAACATGGAGAGCATGTAACTGTACAAAGCAAGGAGTGTAGATGATAACCCCACTGACTAAGTAACCCCATGCAATAAGAACATGGAAAGCATCTAACTGTACAAAGCAAGGAGTGAAGATGATAACCCTACTGACTAAGTAACCCCATGCAATAAGAACATGGAGATCATGTAACTGTACAAAGCAAGGAGTGTAGATGATAACCCCACTGACTAGGTAACCCCATGCAATAAGAACATGGAGAGCATGTAACTGTACAAAGCAAGGAGTGTAGATAATAACCCCACTGACTAAGTAACCCCATGCAATAAAACAACATGGAGAGCCGACCTCATTAAAGCAGTTGATACGGGCGCTGGAAAGGTTCCAATTCTTGTAGGCCTGATCAGAGGAAATGGAGGGAAGAGTCAATAGAAAGCACAAGTTGTCATACTCCTTACTATCAGAACAAAGATGCTCTAACTCAGTGAGGCAGCTGACGACCTCGTCCAATGTGGAGTCATGGTTCTGTATGAACAAAATGAAAAAATAATGATTGCTAGCCAACCACAGGGATGATGATGGAATGACAGCCAAGGAAGACATTAGCCAATCACAGATGTCAGAAACAGACTGTGTTTAATCGAAAATACAAAAACTGAAGAAACTAAACATCCAAACAAAGTAGCATCAGAACTAAAAGTGTTTTTTAGAAAACAGTGAGTCAATGAGTGACAACTTCATGGCACGTGTAGTTGTAACTATAATTATATGTATTCTCACATGTAATGGCCTGTCAAACACACTCACATGTAATGTGAGTGTCAGACAAACTCACATGTATTGGCCTGTCAGACAAACTCACGTGTAATGGCCTGTCAGACACTCCCACGTGAAATGGCCTGTCAGACACTCTCACATGTAATGGCCTGTCAGACACACTCACATGTAATGGCCTGTCAGATACACTCACATGTAATGGCCTGTCAGGCACACTCACATGTAATGGCCTGTCAGGCACACTCACATGTAATGGCCTGTCAGACACACTCACATGTAATGGCCTGTCAGATACACTCACATGTAATGGCCTGTCAGACACACTCACATGTAATGGCCTGTCAGACACAACCACGTGTAATGGCCTGTCAGATACTCTCACATGTAATGGCCTGTCAGACACACTCACATGTAATGGCCTGTCAGACACTCTCACATGTAATGGCCTGTCAGACACTCTCACATGTAATGGCCTGTCAGACACACTCACGTGTAATGGCCTGTCAGACACACTCACATGTAATGGCCTGTCAGATACTCTCACATGTAATGGCCTGTCAGACACTCTCACATGTAATGGCCTGTCAGATACTCTCACATGTAATGGCCTGTCAGACACTCTCACATGTAATGGCCTGTCAGACACACTCACATTTAATGGCCTGTCAGACACACTCACATGTAATGGCCTGTCAGATACTCTCACATGTAATGGCCTGTCAGACACTCTCACATGTAATGACCTGTCAGATACTATCACATGTTATGGCCTGTCAGGACAACTTACCTGTAACGGTCCAGGATCCAACTTTATGCAAAGGAGTTCCAGGAATTTATGCTTGTAAATGAGGTAAAGGCAGTGTTTTTGTCAAAGCCCTCCACCCCATGGAGCGGCAGAAGGAACTCAAGCACGTCATCCCAGTGACCATCAAGAATCAGCTGCCGGAGAAAAAGTCCATCTTTTGAGAAAACACCTACAAATATCACAAATTAATATGAGAGCAGAATCAAAGCACCTGAGAATCAGAGCGTTTCCATGATTTGAATAGATTTGGAGTTGCTTCCACTCCAAATCACAAGAACAGACGAATCCAAACCTATTCCAGACCATTTCGCTTCGATAAATTTATGTGAAGGTATTTGCCGTGGGAGTACTATTCAGTATCACAGAAATGCTGACTGCTGATGGATCAGATTTGATAATACTCAGCTAAGCTCTCCCCAGTAGAGGTAAAAAATATTTCAGCGTACTTCACACAGCTATGCGGGTATCGGCTACAAAAACATTCTACTGCTTCTCCATACTATTTCATCTGGACCTGTTACTTTCATATTAATATTTACATGCGAATGATGGGTTGCTCATATGAAGATGATGAAATAATTTCTTATTTTGATCTGGCGATTGGCTACTCATGAATTGAAAAGTGACCCTGATATGAAAAAAGTTAGAAAAACTCTAACAAGTTTTATTTTGAGGAATACATCGCTCATCTTGGAATGATCTAAATAGTGCAACTCCGAATTGATGAAATGGTAGGGCAATTCCTAACCCATTCAAAGCATGAAAACACAGAAGAATCGTGAATGAGACATCTCATTCCTGTTCAAAGAGATGGTCACCTAGACGATGAAAAATCAGTAACAATAAAAACAACCTCCTTAGTTATGCGAAAGATTTACACTAACATAGTCAAACATAGGACATAAAAGGTTAACTTGTTCTGATAATTTCTTGAAAACTAAATAAACTGAAGTATTGTTACAACTTTTCTTTCCCACAAATCAACTTACTAGTGGTACGTCTACTAGTATGCGCATGAAAGTTCAACATGAATTTCATAATTAGAAATTCCCTGTCATACAGCCCACGACCAAAATGATATTGGAAAAAAGAAAGGGTACTGATGGTTGAGAAATGCAATATTGGCAATCAAATGGCACTGCAGTGCAATAGGATAACTGCAATGGTAGCTGTAATGTACTGGGCATTATTATGTACAACAGACAACAACAATAAAAGGAAAATATTATATATATCTCTCCTCTGCAATAGGAGAAATGCAATATTAGAAGTAAAATGCACTGATATTATTAGAATAACCAATATTATTAATATAGTAATACAGTAATAATAGAAAACCAATGCACGATTTTGTTTACATTTCAAAACGTCATAGCAACCAATATCAAGAAGTTGTGATATTTATCTAGATTTTTAGAATATCTATTTAACAAAATTATTTAGAAAAAATAATAACAGTAACATACTGCCCAACATCGGTCACTATACACTTCGATCTTGTAAATTCGAATGATTATTCTTATAATTAAATCTTATAAAATCGAATAATTATTTTTATAATTAAATATTGTAATAATCTTATAAGAATCGTTAGAGAAATATCATTGTCATTTCCTTTACTTTCACTGCTTCGAACATCAGTTGGAATACCAAAGTAATCATTGTAAGTGTCCAAAATGTCAGTTACTTTGAAATCGGCAAAAAAACTATTACTTTTCAGTACTTCTACGTTAGTTATAGAAACCTTCAGCAATTGGACAATGCCATAGACTGGTGAAATGTGCACGTTTTTCTCGTAAAATGCACACGACTTAATAGTTCTACTCTCTATCGCGCGGCCTTGTCGGCGTTTCGTTGTCCGGTCTTAACTTTGATGAAAAAAAGCTTGTCAAAGTTTTAATGACGATTTTAGGCTAAATTAATCTGTCCATTTATGTATAATCCGATCAGATGGGTTAGTTTTAGGATATTGTCTACAAATTTCAAAGACTTGGCAATATATTTAAAAAGGTTTATACGTGTTTTGTATCGTTATTATACTTAATCGACTCCATTGAAAAATGGTTAAATTGTTGATGAGATTTCGGTACAAAGGTTTGCGACGGCTGTTCATAAATAATTTTCGTGAGTTGTGTGCACATACGCATTTATCATAAAGCTCTCAAACAATCGCTTCGCTCGTGGTTGGTCGTGGGATAAGTGGTATTGATACAGTGGCTGGGTTGCCTTCCGCACAATGTGCAGTGCTAGATGTTATGAGAGTGTTGCTAAGGTGTATTTCGCAGTGCAAGGTGTAGTAGGAATGTTAGTAGTACACCATACATACATCCTAAGCACAATTTTTGTGAAAACTCATCACAAAATCAAATATTGAGTTGACTTTGACACAACCACAGCACGATGGCGAGATGTGAATGCTGTCAAAGTTGAGTACGAGTGGGCAAACAAATTGATCACAATTAGCTATATGGTTGAAATGCAAAAATCTATTTCGTTTTTCACATATTATGTTATAGAGAATACAACACAAAAACCTCAATTGCATCGATCAGAATTGTGATAATGCCAGACTGACTTCCTATTATGAAAGGATGTGAGAGTAGGAGTATCCTACATGAACTGGCTAAACACAGTATGTGAAAAATGGTACACAATGCAGTATAGAGGCTTGGAAAGTCAGGATTGTCAGCTGGTCCACAGTATCAACTTCATACTAATCAGCAGTTGCAGTACACAAGCAGTTTCATGTTATGAAGAATGTGCATTCAGAGCATGCGTGCGTGAAGTGGTGGTTGTCAGGTAATGCTTCATAAAAGTGAATGCCCAATATATAGCAATGGGCAATGTGAAACAGGAGCACAGTAGCAGTGGATGTCTACTGTGAATTAGAAAGTTGTAATGTATTGCAAAATTATTGCGTACTGCACTTCGTTGACGCAGTTCCGTTCTAATGCATCGTAACCCTGTACTCTGGTGTACAAGAGAGTTTGTGATAAATTTCCTTCTCACACTGTAATGTACGATAAACTGGGTTGACAAAACTACCTTTCAACCTCAAGAGAAGAATGCACCACATTTTCTTTTCTCATCCAAGGCTAGCTAATCGCTTGGTGCACATCAAGGATATTCCAGAAAAAGTATTTTTTCCACATGACAGGACAAGCAGATGCCCAAGTGTTCTATGTACCCTGTTTAATTTATAGATATAATTTAAATTATTTGTGACCATGTTCTATGAGCTTGGCATCTAACCAAGCTAATCTTACATTTAACTAAAAAGTTGTTTAAGTTACTGCATTATTGTACAACATCGTCTAAGTGACCGTCTCTTCGCGCAGGAATGAGAGATCTCATGGATCTCAGGTGTTGCATGAGAAGTAAGAAGAGTTGGCTAGCCATTTAAAAAATCTAGACAACAGATTTTAAGATTTATCTACTGAAAAAGTATGTGAACTAGCTTACAAATACAGCATGGCTAATGACTTGAGTATTCCACCAAGCTGGTCAAGAAACAAGAAAGCAGGTGAGCCGGTGTTTAAAATGTAGCAACATGTGTCTACTTGGATTAGATCTACGCTAAAAACATCCAAAGTATTCTTCATCAGAGGAAGAAGAGTTAGCCCAATAATTATTGTGTTCTGATGAAGAAAGTCCAGATAAAGATGAAAGTAAAGATGTACCTCCTACTAGGGACAATATTAACATCAATAATCATGTTTTAGTTTGGTACGGAATTGGCTAAGGTTGACTTGCAACAAAATTCACATTACAGTTATTTGGTATCAAAAGACCGTATCAAATATAGATGATCGCTACTTTACAGTTTTGTTTCGACTTGAACTAATCATCTAGTCGTAATCTGATCATGTGACCCATACTTCGTGAATAATTTTTGCAACATATTTTGATTATCACAGGTGACCAACAGGCTCGTCATGTTTACCAGACAATGATATGTACTCCTTCGAGCTAAGGTTAAAAAATTAAATAAATTCTCACGGTAGGTTATAAGTTATCAGTGCTGAAAGTGACGGCATTACAATGACGATGAAATAGACATGTGAGGACAATAGACATGGTTTCATTGAATGCATGAAGTATATTTGTGAAAATATTTCGACGAATGAGGTTGCGTGAAAGTGTAAACAGAAGCCATCTGGTACAACTACGTCCCATTTGAGCCGTTTTGGAAAGAGATTCTAATTTATGGCGGTCTCGTAATGACCGCGATTAACTGTTCGTTTTTGAGCTTTTAAGAGTTTGTAAATCCATTTCCACCTATTTTGCAACTACAACACAGCAGAGTAAGACATGGTGAATGTTTTGATAGCAAATAACTGTAATGTGAATTTTGTTGCAAGTCAATCTTTAATGTGTATTATGCAGGAAGAGTCATGAAATGTAATGAAAACTCAGTTACCATCAGTTTCATAAGAAAAGCTGGAAACTGCTTTGTTTATCCAGAGGAGGAAGACGTGTATGATGTTGACTTTGAATCTATAGTTATATTTTTTGGGCAGCCAGTAAACACTGGTGGGACTCTGAGGGTTAGAAATCGAACTACATTCAGAGTAGATTTATCTGCTTACACTGTAAGATAAACTATTCTCAATAACACTGCTGATAGAGACTGTAGGCGACACACTTTTTACTACATTATTTCACGATAATGCTCATACGACTTGCTCCCACATTTTATGTTATAAACTATGTATAATTAGTTCACCATGTTCTGTCTTAGTCATAAGTCAAATTTAGTTAGCCAATTGTCACACTCAATGTTTTAAAACAGTTAAAAGATATCAAATATATATTATGTGCAATCAAATCACATATTTATTGCTATGGCTCACTTTGCCCCATTGGGTGGCTCACCTTGCCTCGGTAGTGGAGCAAAGTGAGCCAGGTGTAAAATGTTGCAAAAACAATAAAATCTCGCGATTGATCCAAAGTGAATCATTACAATTCAAATACAATAATAACAACATGTTAAATTTATATAGACCAAGTTTAAGCTCAATTCAAGCAGTCACTTATATTTTATTTGAGAAACAAACCAAAATTGGCTTACTGTGCCCCGTCTTCCCCTACAAAACGATAGTGATGAGTGATTACGTTATCTCACGGTGCACAAGACCAAAAACTGTACTAGTTATTGTGTAATAAGCCAAAACGGTCAAATGGTGTAGATGTTGGAGTGTCTGTCTACTGAGCTAAATGTGGTGAGTTCAAATCCCATCTGGTGAAATCCTTTTTTCATAATCTACCTGTCTCTTCAGACAGCCAGACAAGGCTTTGATCATACCGCATTAAGATTATACGGCATACAATTATTATACAATATTATGTAATTATCATACAAGTATTATATAATATTGTGTAATTATCATACAATTATTGTACAATATTATTTATATATTATATAATATTATGTAATTATCATACAACTATTATATAATATTATTCAATTATCATACAATTATTATATAATACTATGTAATTATCATACAATTATTATATAATTACCACACTGTAATAGCGCGAAGGTCAGAAAAGAATACTATTACTTGAATTTTAACTTAGTTTTCAGCAAACTTGTTGGTGGAAGGTCTGACGGAGAGACAAGCCTATGAATGGTTTTAGACATGGTTTATGACAACGAGGTATCCCTTTCAACCAGAACCATATTCAGGACATACCATTAATGATTCCCGACTCTCTCTCTCCAAACATATGAGGGCAATATCAACCTGTTTATTTGCTAGGTACTCCTCTATTATCTTGATGATTTCCTTGTCGCCGAGCTCAACCGTATGAGAGAGTGTCATGATGGAGGAAGATTAAACTCTCACGAATCGGAAAATTAAAAAATTAGCGCTGTTTCTACATCGAGGCAGCACCATCCTGTAGAGATAGAAGTAACAGTCTGTGTAATAATTTAGTGAGAAGACACTCAGACTTTAGAAAGTCAAGGTAGAAACACTGAAGAAAGATTGTCAGAGGTCAATAACACCTAGGAAAAAATGTTTTTAAATATTTCAGTGTCTTTGGCTGTCATTCATACTCTGTGTAAAACTGCTAGTAGCTTGACTTCACCAACTTACACGTGGTTTGTGCGTATATTTTTTATATGGCTGTTGAATGCAAGAAATATAAGAATTTCTCAAACTAAAACATGTAGACTATTACAATCAACAAGCAACAGACATATCTTTCAAAATAGGAGGTAGATGCTACCTATTCAGACTTGAGATTGGCAAAAATTGTAGCCGAGCCCTTTCAAGTCAGTACCTGAGCCTGTTTCATACTTTGTATCGAACAGATGTCACAGCAAACATAGTACCGTGTATCAAGCCCTTTGCAAAACCAAGCTGAGTTTCAGTAAAGCGATTAAAACTTGTACATGAAAATGTTTCACCCTCGTACATCGTACAGAACTAACGCAAAGGAGATACCAGATATAGAGAAAAACACTGATTCTGGAAAGTGAGAGAATGACCACTATATAGAGTGAATAGAAGATATGAGCTACGAGATCGTACAACAAAAGCGGATGACAAATTATATTTATGATGATGAGAGAGAGTACGAATAAAAATAGCTTACAGCGCCCAGCTTAACATGAATATATATATCAAAACATAAAACAATCAAAAAACTTGATAACATAAAACCTACAAAAAGAATGTTTGGATCCTTAATAATTATAAGCAACTTACATGAAATAATAAGCAAATATATAAATAATTATACTCAATACAGTTGACTATCGCAATGATACAGCAACCACAATATATTTCCTGAATGACCTTCTACTAACTTAATGTAAATTATGTAAATTTACATATACATATATACATGTACTTTACAGCTTGATCTTATGGCATATATACAGCTAGATAAACGACTATGAATATACGGATTCCGAATAATTATAAGCAACTTACATGAATTAATAAGCAAATATATATATATATAATTATATTCAATACAGTTGACTATCGCAATGATACAGCAACCACAATATATTTCCCGAATGACCTTCTAATAACTTTACATATACATATATACATGTACTTTACAGCTTGATGCTATGGCATATACAAGGCTAGATATTTAAAAGTGACTATGAATATACGGATTCCGAATGATTATAGGCAACTTACATGAAAGGACAAACAAGCCAGTATGCAATCCAGCTAAATACTGTTAAGATGAAATGATTCAACTCCAGCACCATGGTGACCATTGCACGAGTATATAACTATAGAAACCTACGAGAATACGATTATGAACCCCGGGGTGACTAGATCACAACTGATCGAGGGATAATTGACATTCCTCAAACTGGGACAAATTTGCCAAACGATGGAAAGCCATCCAATAACTGTCGCACAATAAGACTAGCTACTAACTAGCCGCGACGAGACACTGCATTAAAAGACCGCCACACAAAATGTACTCAGTGGAAAAACCAAAAACATGACACAGAGGCGTGTAACCAATGTTATTGAACTGAGATGAGGATCACTGCTGGGAAAAACTGATAAAGACCGAGGGCTACGCACAAAGCAACCAATAAATGGCAGATTATTAGGACGGATTCGGCATGAATTTTTAAGCTAGGGTCTGGCTTCACCTGACGGCTAATATGTGTCAGGGTTTAAAACGATATATGACCAATCAGCAAATATGAAAACCTAGAGCAATTGCTATGCTGCCGGAAATATCAAGTATGGGATTTGTCCAACCATCACAGCTGATGCGATGTGAATGTATGGGACATCAATTGAATTGGGAATTCTCTGGCCATTGTAATGAAGAGCTTAGGAATGAAAACATAAAATTACAACTAAATAATGGATATTATTTATCAACACCACTTAATATAAAAGAGAGTAACTGGCTACAACAAATACTAACAGGTATTCAACGAAGTCAGCAACTCTACAGAGTGTCAAGCACAAGGAGAGGGATATCAACAATATAACAGGAGGCAGCCAGAATTAGGACTGTTGAAACATTGTAGCAGTCAGCATACACCAGATCAGCAACAAATAACATCTGTCAATTTATTTTAGCTTCAATTATATTAAGTTTATATGTTTTTCTGCCCTGTACTTCAGTCTCTTACAGCTAGGAGCCTTAACTGTCAAAAAAAGACTCTCTTTGGCATGTTCTCCATCTGGTGTTGACGCAATTTCTATGATTGATTTCTCCCAATTCTGAAGTTCATAATTTTCAATTGACATTTTCTAATTATCGAATCTTTTAATGTCCTTTGGCGTCTTGCTGCTTGTACGTATTATATGCTTATCCTGTGGTCTGGCTACATTCCCTATCGGTATCTTGTTTTCACAGTATTTCCATACAACAACCTTCTCTAGTACTTGAACCAGTAATGATCAATTCAGCTCCCACAAGCTAAGCAAAAGTGTGTAAACTGAATAATATAGTCAAAATAGATTAAAATGACAAAGCACATTCAACACTGATGTCGTGTGTGGATTTGTGTTAGTTTTTAGTTATACGTTTAGTTTAGTTTTTAGTTTACTTTTTAACATGATGGTTAATGACATGCTAGATAAAAATCCAAACGCTTACTCCTATGCAGATGATACAGTAATTATTTCTTCAGCAAGTACTCAGATAGATTCTCAGATGCTATCAATAGAACAATTTAATAGAATGCAAAACTGGTACCTATCTAATGGGTTATCTCTATGTGTTGAAAAAACACGATTTATTATTTTCTCGAATCGAGCAGTTGATTATAATAGAACTTTGAAGCTATGCAACACTGAAATCCAAATTGAACACAATATAAAATTACTTGGGGTCACAATTGATGCAAATTTTGGTTTCAATACGCATATAAAACTAACAGTGACCAAGGCAAAACAATGTTTATATGCTCTTCGTAAGATTCGACATCTTTTGTCTGTTGAAGATGCTAAATTAATATATACTTCAATAGTCCGAAGTCGTCTTGAATATTGTGCTACTTTGTTTATGTTTCTTGGTAAATGTCATTCAGACCAAATTGAGGCTTGCCAAAATAAAGCGGTGCGAGTAATATGCAAAGCACCTAAATCCTTCTCAGTAACTGATGGTCGTCGATTATTGGGCCTACATACTCTCGCCAGTCGGCGTTCTTTCTTTTACAGGCAGTTGATAGGCAAAGTGGAGGTAGCTACAGTGGCCAGTGCTCTATACAAATATATTCAAGAGGATAGTGAGAGACACCAAATAAGCCTAAGATCGCAATGCTCATTAATAACACCATCTATTAATAAGAACTACGGCAGACAATCTTTTAAATATAATGCTATCAAGATTATGAAAGAAGAGGTATTAGATCCTGTGAATGAGCTGTCATTTGATATTGATTAACTGGCCATACTGTGACTACTGACCATTCTATATTTTATTTACTAACACTGGTATACTAACAACATTGAATTAAAATTATTAAAAACCATCGGTTGTCACTTTACAACCATAGCTGACATAAGAATAGTAGAGTATTGTGTCACCCGCGTTAAAATTTTTTAAAAAATGACCATACTAATAATTACTAACTTGGAATCTAAATACTCAATCAACTCAGCGTGCATATGTATATACATGGTATATGTATGTGTATATGTATGTATATATGTATATATATATGTATGTATATGTATATATATGTGTGTGTGTATATATATATATATATGTATATGTATATACTCAGCTCAATCAACGATCTTATTATCCTCTTATAGAAATAATATTATTGTAGCCACTATCAATTTTATTCTCAATTATCATATTATACCACATTATATTAGCTTTAATTTTTAATTATGAGGTCAACAGAACATTATTTTCTCATGAAAACCTCAATAAATAATATTCACAAACAAACAAACAAACAAACATAACGTAAATTCTCCATATCCACCCATGGGTTTTTAAGCAAGAGTTGCATAAATCAGTTATGTAGGCTAAGTGTTTTTTATTTGAGCTTTGTAGAAACATGGTTACTCTACAGTCAATGTGATGGAAATAAATACATAGTCGCAGATTACCTGCTTTTTCCTGTACTATGGTGGTACTTTTCGGTTGTAAACAACAATTGCAAACGAAATGCGCGCTTCAGCGACCAATCCATTTGCCATGACCCTAGCATTAAGCTATTCTAGGCGTAAGGTGCCGGTGCGTATATCGATATATCATTGATATTCGTACGTTATTGGCTAATAGCCTATAAGCTGCCACGATTACTTATGTTTACGGTGAAAATAACTACATGTATGGACGATTGTTTGCATGAGTGTAAGGATATTACGCTATGCGTTAAAGTCTATCAAAACAATTATTTATTGGAACGGGTCAGGTATAATTGCAGTGGCTCAAAACCTGGTCAGTTTCTGGGTCGTTTTGTAGGGGTTGAGCTTAATCCGGAAATACAAAAGCTTTAAAGTTAGTCGAACCACTGCAAACGTTTAGTTGTTGATAAATCGAGTAGTTATCTATTTGTTTAACAAAATATCACGTAAGCATCTTTTCCAAGCAAATTTTTAATTACAAATATGAGTTCTTTTAGCAAAATAACATAGAGTATTTACATAGCTGTTTATCGTAGTTTTTTCTTGTTAAGAATAAATGGTAACACGCTCACAAAACGGAAAAAATCTTCTCAAAAATACACCATTAGTTATTCTGTATTCGTTTATATTTGAAAAATAGTTATATATTTTTTTAATATGAATACACTTTTGTAAAGCGGTATTACATAAAATATTGAAAAGTTACGATTATGTTCTGAACAAAGAAAATGCATATTAAAACGGTTGTCCACTTTGTTACCATTCTGAGAGCCTAAAATGATTCTATTTTAATTCACTGTAAATATTAGTATTAGCATCTCGTTAGGCATTGATTGTAAAAATGAAGGCAACAGAAGACATCAGTTTTTTATCTTTACTGTATTTGCTGCAAGCACACACTTTTTTAACAACTAACTTTATATTACTACCAAGTCTCAACTGTAGGACATTTTGAAGCAACGACAGTATGTAGCTACCTAAGGAACAACCATTTAATTGTGTATCTCAAATTTTATTTGAATTTGTTACTACAATGGTGCGCTGTCAGTAGCACCGCCAGGCCTAGGCTGTATCTCATCTGTTTGGTTCACAAAAAGTGTAGGAGAGGAGGCAAGGTAAAGCAAGTTTTTGTAGTCTTCTGCAATGCAGGGCAGTTATATTTTTGGACTAGACAGCCTGCCTGTGATCAGTAGTCCTCAGTAGTCAGAGTCGCTTACTGCTTGCAATTTGTCTTAAAAAATTAATTGAAATGCACTGCATATCCATATTGCTTCAAGACCTCAGTGGGTCATCATGTATTCATAACTGACTTTTTGTATTCATCATTTCATCTTCTATATAGACCTACCTACAGGCCTCCCGTGCCTGTAGTCGGCAATCATGTCGGTAGGTTATCGAAGCCTCGATAGCTGAATGACATGATCGCTGACGACAGTCAACTTCTACGAGGAGCCTGAGGGCCTACCAAATATATATTTTTAATTGCAGTGCATTTAAGCATTATGCCGCTCCTTCTTGCCTCATTGTTAGACGAGTCTGAGCAAGCTATCAAAGCCCATGAAATCGAATATGGCAACAAGTTTTACACAAACCATGAGGACGGCATATTCAACAAGCATGAAAGACTTTTTGAAGGTAATCTCATATCCTTAAAGCACTTTTTCTTCACTGCCTAATTTGTGATCTTGCGTTAAAAATGAACATTTTATACCTCGGATATTTTAGTGTAATATTGATGTTGAAGTGTAACCTTGATTGTAAAATGTAGGCCTATGCTTGGTTGTTGTGCAATAGAAGTACATGTCAATAGTAGCTTATATGTTTTTATGCTGCAGTTTGATGGAGCCCTTTTTGGTTTATTTTTGTACCATGTGATCTATGACGTCACAGGCCCTACTTGAAGCAGAGTTGACACAATTTTCATCAGTTCACTAGCAACTCACACTGGATACACACCATCTAAGTCTCAGCAATAAAGGATTACTCTCTATAGACACTCAACTTTTAAGCTTAATTTGACGAAGTGGATATTCGGGTATATACAGACATGCAGTGGATTACGATCAAGCTTATAGTGCAGCCTTGATTAGAAGATATACATGGACTTCAGTGTACAAGCATTGGCATGCAATTGAGATGACATTAAAAATCATTGTATATATTAATAACTACAATCAAGCAAGCAATAAATGTATCAAGCATCATATACATGCAGCAGTTAGTTCCCAATTGAGTGTTAGCAATCAAGTAAGGCTAAAAACCTACAACGTCTTCAGCTAATGAATCTAAAAAATCTGTACCATGTTTCTTAATTTTAAAATTTTATCTGCTCTAATTTAGCAAGGTGAAGATATTTGGAGAGGTAAGAACGTCATCCATGACAGTCAAAGCTATTTATGTATGTATGGCGAAGAAAAAGAGTATGGCGAAGAAAAAGAGTATGGCTGCATGTACGGCCCTGAAAGACAGCAAACCCAGAAGGAAAAGTACAAAGAACAGCGGAGGGTAAGTTACCGGTACACCAAGAATATTTTACTCAGCCTATTATAAGGGATATTTTTGGACAGCAAAACTCGGTCATTGTATGTCCAATATATTTAGACAGGGCTATCCTTCCATGTCTTTGCAAATGCACAGATAGTATAGTATGGATTTTACATAGAGATGATGAATAATATTTATTACTTTTATGGATTTTAAATTGTTTTATTTCTGAAATAGCTATCTTGTAACAAAAGCATGCGTGCACATTTATATTCTTGTAAGCCAAAATCAGAGAATGCAGTAAATCTAAGTCTACACTACTGTGAGGGTTGCGACATGTCTAAGCTGTATTCGATACTTTGCTTTCGGTCTCACAGTACATCAAAGTTCAAAAACATTTTCTCTTCTTTTATTCATCTACACTCTCATAGAAATTTGGTAGAATTGCAAAGAAACACAGACTTGATTGGAATGCTCAGATACCATATCCTTGACCCAATAGCCAGTGAAGTTTACGGCAATCTGTCTCATTTTTCTTGAGAATTTCTCATCGTGAGGCCTCACACATGCGCCAGATAGTATTATATCGCAGTTCACACCTTTGGTTAAACTTGGACGTAATATTTTATTTTACATTGAATATTTCACACCTAAAATTTGCAAAAACAATCATTAAAAGCAAGATAGAATGAAAGCTTATTTTGGAGCTCTGGCAACAAGGCCTTTGTTTGGACTCTTTTGCCAATTTAAATTTAGTTAGATTGTGCCCACAAATATAAATATGCTATACATGTGCATAAATTCATATATGTTGTCACATGGTGTCGATATACATAATTTACGTATTGTTTATATTTTTAGTCACAGAATCCAACAAAGAGACCGCATCCTCAAGACAATACATCTGATAGTAACACGGAGGTACTCACTCACATAACCAGCAATAAAATTTTAGGCAAATCGTGCAATATTAATTATGGTTAAATGTGGAATTTCATTGGTAGGCGAATCTTCAAGCCATTTATAGCCCTAGATTAGTAGCTAGAAAAACGTGAAGTTATAGTAGGATAATGCAGAAGAACCCCTTGTGTAGGCTGGATTAGGTTTCAGAAACAAATTATTTGCTGCCAACTGCGATATTTGTTAAGTTGCCTGTTCACACCCAGCCAAACGTTCAATGCCTCGAGCATTCTGATTTATAGCTCAAGATAAGGAGGAAACGCAGTGCTTGCTCAGGATGGGTAGGAGTAAGAGCAGAGGCTATGTGAGCTTCCATAGATGTGGGGAGCATCTACGAAACGCCACAAACGACAGCATTATAGATGTAACTCAGACACCTGATGTTACTTTCATACCTAACAGTCCGGTGAGTGGTAATATTCAGTAACTCAGTTTTAAAATTAGAACCCTGTTGCATGATGCTTTTGTGTCACTTTAGTGTAAGTGCTCAGTGTCTGAATTGGAGAAAGTTGTGCAGCGATGCTCCCAAGTCTTTGATTCCAGATTTGTAAAGCATATCAAATCGCTGGCATGCGTTTAGCTCCAAATCAAATCACTTAGAAGGGTGACTGCTCAGCTTTCAAATAAAATGAAATTAAAACCATCATCCACTATGTAATTGATGGTTTTAATTTGATTTAATTTACAAACTGGGTAATCCATTTTTATGGTGCTTTAATGCCAATCTCATGATTGGTGATTTGATGTAATGTGCAAATCTCCAATCAGGATTTGGGAGCATCTCTGGAGTTGTTATCAACTCTTTGAGAGATTGATAACAAGGTGCCACAACACCATCCGATTCATAGACTGAGTACTTGGACTAATTTCGCTGTTGTCTTGTACAAGTCAACTCTATGGGCTAAGTCAGTTGAGCAATGTAGGATTGGAGAAGATATATGAAGTCAGGAAATAATTGTGAAATAAAACTACTGTAAAAACAGTAATAAAGTCAGGAACTAGCAAAAGCAGATTTGTCCGGTTCTTTGAGATCGCCAAATTACCTTCCAGCTAATCACAATTTCCAATGTAACTTTCCAATCTACTTCATTAAATTAACAAATAGTATTCTTGTCAAAGTCAAAAATTGTCGCAAATAATGCCACTTGAATACTGCATTCACAGTACTTTACAAGTTCAAGGAGATGTAAATACACATGCTATGATTGTTTTTATTTTAGATCAAGGATCTCCAAGAGGAGTTTGCAGGGAGTAAGAAATGGCAGAGCAAAAATGCTTCCTGAGGCTTTCTAATACAAGCAATATCTAGATAGGCATAGAGCAAGGTTGTTCCCCATAGCTGTGGGTGAACTGGCAATGAAGGGAAGTCACGCCAGATGGCATCTGGCGTGCCCTCTACCTCATTGCCAATTCATCTGCAGCTATAGAGAACAAACTTGTTCTAGATAGGAATACTTTTATATGCAAAATCTCGAACTGTTTCAGCTTGTACTGTGCTCAATTTTGAGTGAATATATTGATCAAATTAAAACATACCTACATACATAAAACATTCAGGATTTTCAACACTGATTTTTTTTTACATAAACCATACTTATATTCACTTATTTTCACATATCTACATGTAGTATATGTAGCCCTTTTCTACTCTGTTATTCTGTTCTCATTTGTGCTTGTTAAAGGCCTTTTATGGCTTTGGTGCTGATGTGGTAGTAATTAAGTTATGTGCAACATTTTCTTTTTATATCAAATAAAGTAAAATTATTAAACTTTACGATTTATCATGATAGATTCGTCCGATAACTAAAACAACCTACTTCCCATCATTGTTCCAGTGGTCCATCACCAGACATTTTGTCATTGCGCATCGACTTTTCAAACAATGTATGTTGTACAACATCAGCAATGCCAATAGACATACATCATGCTGAAGGTTTTGTGTGTGCTGCCCTCTGATGTTCCAGAATTGGCTACATTGTGCTTGTGGAGGTAACGGGAAAGCTGCTAACAATGATGCACAACAATTGCCACATGCATTATTTATATTGGAGCAAGAAAATACATCATCATGCCAACAAAAAGAAAATATTTTTTGCTCAACAAATCAAGAAAATTTTTTTGGTCACACAATGCTGTACATAAATAATAAATATATAAGCAAATTGACAAATGAATACCTACAGAGTGCGGTCATGTTCAAAATCTAAACAAAGTTAGTTGTTGGAGAAGTCGGTGTTTGTAGTAAAGATAAGATAGACTAATGTCTTCTGTTGCCTTTTCACAATCTTTGTCTTACGATACGCTAACATAAATAGTTACACTAAAATGAAATAGAATCTTCTTTAGCTCTCAGAATGGTAGCAAAGTAGACAATTGTTTCAATGTGCATTTTATTTGGTTAGAACATAATCACAAATATTCAATAACTTATATAATACCACGTTACATACATGTAAGTGCAATCATATTACAACGTATGTAAGACATTTTTCATACACACTGTATAAACGAATACAGAATAATTAATGATGTACTTTTGAGAAGATTTTTTTCCGTTTCGTGAGCATGTTACTATTTCGTCTTAACACGACAAAACTACGATAAACAACTATGTGAATACGTTATGCTAGTTTGATGAAAGATCTCATATTTTTAATTAAAGATTTGTCTAAAACGATGTTTATGCTTTATTTTGTTACAAAAAAATAATAAGATTACAGACTCAATTTCTAACCGACTAAACATTGGCACTTGCTTAAAACCTCGTCGCTTAGTGCCGACAAAACATTTGCATTTTCGGATTAAGCTCCACCTCTACAAAACGACCCAGAAACTGACCAGGTTTTGAGCCACTGCAATTATACTTGACCATTGGAAGGCATGATAAATGCATAGACCGAGATAGTGACAGGGCTAACAGCAGATGTTGATTGATAAGCATTACATGCCAACAGTCGCGTATTGAAGAAAACTCGCAAGAGTAGGGTGGGGACAACCCCTAGCTCTAGATCTCTGCGCTTTAACCAACGCTACAACCTGCTGAATCCAACAGGAGGGAGCTGAAACCAACTCATTTATGCTCTGCTGAACCCAACAGAGTGCGCTGAACCTAACGCTGCTGACTGTACAACCTGCTGAAACCAACAGGAGGGAGCTGAACCCAACTCGCTTCCGTTCTGCTGAAACCAACAGAGTGCGCTGAAACCAACGCCGTAACCTGTTGAAACCAACAGGAGAGAACACAACTCTTGTAAGGATAATTATTTAATTATCCTATTTATTTGTAGTCATTTTTTGTGAGCTTGCTGTTAGTGCCGATTATAAACGATATTTCTCCAACAATAACGACTTTATTATAGTAATACTAATCATGCATCCAATTCAAGAGTCACACCCAAGCTGAACTGCCTAAAAATTAGTGGCAGTATTTATATTACATAAGCGATTGGCCTAGAGATTGACGGTTATCGTTCAAACCGACCAATCATATCGTCTTGCTGACTGCCGAGTTTCTAAGAATTTTCACATACAGAACAATAAAAAATTATCCCTAGACAATGAGCCATTATAGCATAACAATCTAAACACTAACAAAAAGCCCAGGAAATTCTACATATACTGGGTAGCGAAAAGTAAGTGTAAAAAAACATTAAGACATATTTCGATAACGAAAATTAATTACAAATTACAAATTACAAAATCTTATCTCGAGAAAACGTAGAACAAAAACGGAAACAATATTGTTTAAGTAATCTTAAACCACTAACAATTAATTATAACAGAAACTTAGAATATTTTGACATGTAACCATGAACATAAAAAATGTCTTCCAATGAGTGAACGGTAAGAAATAAATTATAGAAGATTGTTCACTGCGTAAAAGCCTTAATAAATGGCGTCTGTTATCTTTTCTAGGTCATTCACTATCCCAGAAGTCTCTTCTCTATATATATATTGGCTACGTCACCTTTTCCCTTTGATCAGTTCACCATGTTTTTCTGCGCCGGGTGTCCAGAGCGCCTTGATGAGCCTGACGTCCATGGGACCGATAGCATCCAAATAAGACAACTCTTCGGAGTTATTCCTCCACGGTCTTTTTCATGGCCACCACTCCTTTCATAGAGTTTGTTCTTTAGAATATCTCGCTTTATTTTTACGTTTACAACACTATCCTCCCCTAAAACTTCATTCTGTCCCAGAATGGCATTACTTCTATGGCAGACATCTAAGCGGTAGTCCGGTAGGTGCTGACATAAATTAGTAGGCTGGGTTGGCGGAATAGTGTGATCCCCCAGCTTGGATATCTCTGTGTGATCCTGGAGCAGAGGGACGGGTTGCTCCATCACCTCTGAATCAGGAGGGCGATCCGTTGGCTTAGGCAGTTTTTTTCTGCATATTCTGGTGGTGCTTAGTCTAATATCACTTTCATATTGAATAGGGTTTCCCCCCTTGCACTCCATTTTAAATTTCTGGTTTGTCAGATACTTGCTGATGGTGCAGAGATTAGCATCTCTTGGTTTAAGTTTAGTACTGCATCCTTTCTCCGTGAAGAATGATTTCAATGAAGCTTTGGTTCCGACAGAAAAGGTGGTGGGTTCATCTTTCATATCATCTTGGATTCTCCACTTTTGTAGATAGAGCCTTGTACCTCCTTTATACAAATTGTGCGGCTTTAACTCCTCTACTGGCTTTTCAACCTCAGCTTTCTGTATCGGCCCCAGCCGATATGCTAGCTGATTAATAAGCGGTCTATCTTTCATAACCGAGACTTAATGTTTTACTACTTGGTGGCCACCAACATCACCTTTGCTGGAGCTGAACATTTTCTGATGCTTTATCAGCGGTGTGTTGACTTGCTTTGGTTCCATTTCTGGCAGAGATTGCGTCCAACTGGGTAAATGTTCATTGAAGTGTTTGGGGCATTTAGTTCTATTGCAGTCCTTCTGAAACTGTTCTTGTCTTTCCACAGGCATACAGACGGCTACCTTTCTTCCAGAAGGTAGATGAATAAGTTTATTGCTTGTGTTCATCACACGAATATTGACCTCTTGCTCTGTAGGTTCACACAGCGATGTGACAACCTTCAAGCCCAAAACCTTGTGTAAAGTTTTAATGCAAGCTGGCCCTGGCGTCCACTTTCGACTAAGCCTCGCCAACAATAAGCATTCAGTATTTGGCGAAACAACTATGTTCCTTTTGACCTGCACATTCACCGAAAGGGGTTCTCCGTCCTCGGCGCAGCAGGCAACTTCAGTGCCCTTACAACGTAGCTGCGAATGACGGAAATCCATCTGACATTCTTGATCCTCCAAGAAGTCTAACCCTAGCAGAATGTGATTGTCCACATCAGATACTACAAACTGATGTTGCAGTTGTATCGGTCCCAGTCGAAATTTTAAATTCGTCATGCCTTCAAGCAAAATCTGCTGCCCGTTTGCCAATATCCCGCTACCTCGCACAGGTAGCAACTTCGAGTAACATGAGCTAAGCAATGTCTCCAGCAATTTCTTCGGAAGTACGGACTTTGTACAACCACTGTCAAGTAACATGACAAATCTTTGTTGGTGAATCCGTACAGGAATGTAGTATGCACTGGTGAGCCAACATGCCTGTATCCTAAGTTTGCCCACATCACAAAGTTCAGGCAGTACGAGCATTAGTTTGCCTGAACTTGGTCGTTTCCCGATGGCTTTGGCTTATCACAGTAACGAGCAACGTGGCCTCTGCCATTGCAGTTGTAGCATCGAACTTCTCTCTGAGGCTGTTGGCTTCTCATTGTCGTCGATGTTAGCTGTGTCATCATTGCTTGCTGTGATGCCGCCATTTGCTTTTGCGTGTCCAACATCTGCTGCATAAACTTACTCTGCATTTCTGCAAAATGTTTGAGCAAAGCTGTTTGACTCATTTGCATTTGCTCTGTCAGTTCTTATTTTAATTGTTGGACATCTTCTAGCTCTACTCGGTGGACATTTGTATCATATTCTACCATATCCTGATACTTCTGATTAGTTTCTACAGCATCAGTCATGGTGCTGGGAGGAGATAAGCGTAGTGTCCAGGCCAGCTGTGAATTAGGCCGAATTGCTGCAATCAACTCACGCTTGGCTTGCTGGTCATGCTGATAGCTATCTAGCTCGAGGAAAGCCTTTTGAACTAACTTCTGTACCTTTTCAGCATAATGATATATGTTGTCCTTTGGCTTTAATTTCATAGATTTTAATATGGCGCTAGCTGTGTCAGTCCTGAGCCCATATTGTGCCTTAAGTTTATGGCAAACTTCTTCATAGGTATTGCCACCAACACCTCTGGTAGCTGGGCCTTTCAATGCCAATGTTAACCGTAGCCTACATTCTTCTTCACTCCACTGATTATGTTTTGCCACTGCTTCAAAACAATGCGAAAACTCTTCCACATCACTTGTGCTATCAAATGAAGGAGCAGGAATAGGCAGCATGGCTACTTTTGCAGGTATGTGCCCTCTTTCCATCATATTAGTGCATAAATCATATGGGCCGTCCTTACTTCTACTCTTGCGCACCATGTTTGAATTTAAAAGGGTTTGAGAGAATTGCTTCACTATTATCCCACCGCTGCCACCAGTGAAGAAAACTCGCAAGAGTAGGGTGGGGACAACCCCTAGCTCTAGATCTCTGCGCTTTAACCAACGCTACAACCTGCTGAATCCAACAGGAGGGAGCTGAAGCCAACTCATTTATGCTCTGCTGAACCCAACAGAGTGCGCTGAACCCAACGCTGCTGACTGTACAACCTGCTGAAACCAACAGGAGGGAGCTGAACCCAACTCGCTTCCGTTCTGCTGAAACCAACAGAGTGCGCTGAAACCAACGCCGTAACCTGTTGAAACCAACAGGAGAGAACACAACTCTTGTAAGGATAATTATTTAATTATCCTATTTATTTGTAGTCATTTTGTGTGAGCTTGCTGTTAGTGCCGATTATAAACGATATTTCTCCAACAATAACGACTTTATTATAGTAATACTAATCATGCATCCAATTCAAGAGTCACACCCAAGCTTAACTGCCTAAAAATTAGTGGCAGTATTTATATTACATAAGCGATTGGCCTAGAGATTGACGGTTATCGTTCAAACCGACCAATCATATCGTCTTGCTGACTGCCGAGTTTCTAAGAATTTTCACATACAGAACAATAAAAAATTATCCCTAGACAATGAGCCATTATAGCATAACAATAAAAACACTAACAAAAAGCCCAGGAAATTCTACATATACTGGGTAGCGAACAGTAAGTGTAAAAAAACATTAAGACATATTTCGATAACGAAAAGGGCTAATTACAAAATCTTATCTCGAGAAAACGTAGAACAAAAACGGAAACAATATTGTTTAAGTAATCTTAAACCACTAACAATTAATTATAACAGAAACTTAGAATATTTTGACATGTAACCATGAACATAAAAAATGTCTTCCAATGAGTGAACGGTAAGAAATAAATTATAGAAGATTGTTCACTGCGTAAAAGCCTTAATAAATGGCGTCTGTTATCTTTTCTAGGTCATTCACTATCCCAGAAGTCTCTTCTCTATATATATATTGGCTACGTCACCTTTTCCCTTTGATCAGTTCACCATGTTTTTCTGCGCCGGGTGTCCAGAGCGCCTTGATGAGCCTGACGTCCATGGGACCGATAGCATCCAAATAAGACAACTCTTCGGAGTTATTCCTCCACGGTCTTTTTCATGGCCACCACTCCTTTCATAGAGTTTGTTCTTTAGAATATCTCGCTTTATTTTTACGTTTACAACAGTATTGACACCAGTAGACAGGATGAATGGTTTTGCTCTATGTAAGCCCATGAGGTTTAGACCTGCCATGAAATTGCCTCTATACTTTTACGTGTGCTTTTAGAAGAACAACGTGATGCAAAATTATTTTGCACCCAATCATACATCACTGTTGAATCTGCCAGTTTATTTTTGTTTCAATTATGTTCAGTTTATGTTTTTCTCAGCCCTGTGGCCTGCACTTCATACAGCTAGGAGCCTTGACTGTCAAAATAAAGAGTCGGTGGACCTGTTGATCTTGTAGATGTCTCCATTGGAGTGTGCGATGATGTTGATGATGAGTGATAAGGTACTCAGGTTGTTTGATTAGTGCAGGTGTTAGAGTGTTTGACTACTAAACTGAGTGTCACAAGTGTGAATCCAGTATGAAGCAATATTTTATCCCAACTTCTAACTGTGACTTCAGATAGATGGACATACACACTTTCATTATAACAAAAGCTAGTGGTACCTCGGCAGTCTAGTTTGGTTTGAGAGCATGACAGGAGTGTCAAATAAAAGGGCAGATAATAAGCATATGCACAATAGTTCTAACACATGGAAGGCAATTGGGTTACGCAGTAATTGGTGGGTTGGTCTTGCGGGCTGACAATCACGAGTTCAAATCATTTATGCTGCATTATTTTTTATAGGTCTTATAACCAATATAAATATGTTGACCCCAACATTTGGTGGGATATCAATATCTATTAAGCCCGGTTCCAATATATGCCGCAAAGCACCGGCAACAGCACCGGCAACAGCACTGCAGGCTATCAGAGATGAATTGTGAACCTACACGCCGGGTACCGCCGGTAGTTGCCGGCAGTCAACGCAAGAGTTTAGAGCTATTCAAATTTTGCGAGAGCCGCAGGCAAAACCTTCTCAAAGTGCACTGTACAGGTAAAGGTCAGCATTATCGAAACAGCATAGCGAGCGAACATTCTTTATTCGGTTATTAGCGATGCAGCTTTATGTGAACAGAAGCCACCGGAGCCTAGCGTCGCAAACGATTTGCTGCACATTATTACCGCCGGAGTCTCGCAGCCGATATGGGAAGCAGGCTTTAGGAGCACATGCTTTCTGCAGGCTCGTAATGTAAACATTATTTTAAAGCTAGTTGATTTTCTAAGTTTTGGCAAAGATAAGCAGGTAACAATAGCAAAGCAAATACTTATTAACCAGAGCATATAATAGAGGTGAGTGCTTACAATACGGGCTGTTCTTGCTACTCAACAAGGGTTTCTATATACATGAAGCATCATCAAATTTATCAACAACAATGTGACTGATGGGTATTACTTGTAATATTTACTATAATAAGAACCATGTCTGTCTGTATAAAAGCGCAGGGTTACATTTGAAAAAAGATTATATCACGCAGGATATGAACTCGCAGCGTTCTGCATCAATACCATGTGTGCTTCTTGTTCACCTTCCAGTAGTTTAGAATTATTGAGTATAGATGGTAGAGTAATTGTTTGTATTTTATTGGCACACATGATGATCTCTCATAGCTTACTAGACTGCCAGAGCCCTAGTTATTAATAAGGTAACAAGTTAGTCGGTGTGATCTCCTCCTGAATCCAAGTGACTAACTCTGGAGCTCATTGGTAAGATCTGTTGACTAGGTTTCCAGAATTATTCAATACATTGAAATTGGTAGCTATTCAAATTGATATTGAAATTCAATCATTTTGGTAAACATCTAATATTTAAAGGAACATATGGCAGTTTATGAATTTCTGCATGTGAACTGCAGCTGAACATGACAAGGTCGAATGTATGAACACATGCCAGACACAGTAGGAGAATAGTTGGGTCACCACATTTTTCTTGTAGCAGTGAATGAAAACCAGCTGTTAGTAACTAAAACAGTAGAAATAATTTTATGTCACTTTGGGTTTTCCTATCAATTAATAGTATTCAAGCACTGACTCATTGCAACAGGCTCTAGCCGTGCCCTTTTTGAGGCTAGCAAAACATTAATAACTAAATAAGTAACGTTTTTGTTTTTATAACGATACAGCATCCTGATGGAGTCATCTACTCCTTTTATAAAGAAATTTCAAGGTGAGTGTATGAAATCATAAAGTGCACCTAGTTACCATTTTATTTTTAGTTATAATATTTATATCATCTCCAGTAACTGTTACCGTTTGTGTCCATTCACTAATTCTGGTACTTTCTGGAGCCAGAGGTTTTAGCTAATAGCTAAATACTATACCGTCTTATGGTATATTTTATTTTGTTATATTTCTTGTGCATGCTGTATTATTGTTTTATCAGATAAATTATGTATAAAGTTTTCACCATATTCTTGAATATTAATGTAAGTCATTTTACTTATTTATTTCATTCATTTTATTTATATTAAAGTCTCAGCTCAGAGTATGTTGAATAGTTAAATCCTGATAAATTGTAGTTACATGGTAATCTATAAATATGCTGAATTTCTGACGCCAGAGCAAAGAGGGGCAGTGGGAATACTCCTCATGCATTACTCTCACATGGTATGGAAAAACTCAGTCTAAGTGTAGGGCCATGCAAGCTGCTCACAGGTTTAAATACTTGCCTTCCTTTATAAAGCCGCTGACAGTTACCCTATCAGCTGCTACACCTAGTCTGATGTCAAGGTCAAAGATTAAACATAATATTTTTTTATGTAATTCAAAATTCTTTACAGCAGTCAGCATGCAAAGATCCTGGTCAGCTGTGTGATGTCGGCAGCAGTTCAGCTCTAACCTGAGTCATTGTTAATAACTTATGCTGACCCAGTGACTCTTTTTTAGTTGATTAGCAACCCATTCGTATGTTTGAATAGCAAAATTGTTCAGCCTGTTCAGCTATTGATAGCCTGTTTTCTTTACCCGAGCTATTGAGGATCTAAATATCTAGTAGTCAGGTGCTGATGATGTATAGAGCAAATCTTGGCTAACATTTGAACAAGCAAGTACCATGTCAAAGTTATACTGCAACATATAGACAAGAGAGTGAGAGATGTAGTAAGAACTTCAACAACACAGTTTAATGGTAGACTTATAGTTGAGGTGAATAATATATTACTTACTCTTTATTCATAGGAATATATGAAAAAAACTGAGCTAGTAATAATATTAGTCACTTTTCTTACATGCATAGAGTTCACTTTTATTATGTTCTACAATCCTTTATATACAGTAGTTCTGTTAAATAAGGAACATTCCAGAAGGAAAGTCATGTGATCAATAAATATTATCATTATATAACTCTGTTGGCTCTTTTATACTACAGTTGAATTGTGAAACCACGCCATGAATATTTACAGTGCGTTTAAATCCTATATTTACATACCAAGATACATACCAAGATAATCTATAGAAACACTAAAATTAATACTACTTGTTTATGTGTATAATGCAAAAACAATATATTGTTTTAAGACAGTTTCCGGTATTGGCAATAATATGTTATTACATAATTGTTGCAGATGTGCAGATCATGTACAATGATATATGATCATTAAAGATGTGTGTATCATGGGTATAAATGTATTTTTATAATATATTTTGGATGTTGGAGTCGTTAACATTGAATATTTCACAAAGAATATTTCCATATTTACTATTTACCATTTTTAATATCACCACACGCTCTCAGTATGGAGTGCCTTGGAACGGGAGGATTCTCCAATGAACTAGTAATGAGAGTGCCATCAGTGCTGTTTGATGACACCGATGATTCATCTTTCACTTTTTCTAAAAAAAATGATTGGATTTATTTGTGCTTTCAAGCTACATTACTTATGTTTTCTGGTGAAAGTGAAAGCAGAGGAAAGTCTGGAGGTAAATAATGAAAGTGTTCATAAAAGTAAAAACTAATAAACATGCAAAACTTCAGATTATTTTTTTTGCTGATGGTTACATCATTTCCATCTTTTCCATACACACCTCGGCCTTTCATCTCCTCACTACCATGTGTATTCTCAGCATATTGCATATCTATTGCAAGGTCATCACAGCTTTTTACTTGAGCCTGCGTGGTTTCAGATTCAGAAACTTTCTGGGTATTACGTGCTTTGTCCCTCATTGCATAAGCATCGGCACTTGCTGTGCATGAGCTGTTAGACTCTGCCTGATTAGTGTCGCTAGCTTTCACAACAGAGTCAGTATTATCCCTAGAAGTGAGAACGTTTGATGGTGAGCTCCCCTCTGCATAATTTGATGAGGTTAACTGAGGAATAGCTACATCCCTAGCTAGGCTAGAAAAATCTTCAGAGGCTATAGTATCAGAATTGTCTAGAGTAACCCCTCCATTTATATCATCCTGATCATGACATCCTTGGACACTCCTGGCTGTTTGGATGTCAACATCCCCCTCCTCTAACTGGTAAATAGCAAACGGATCTGAGAAAGACCGAGTAATGTCTAACTCATCAGAATCAACAGATGACAGCGCATGTGGTGTAGACTCGACTGCTTCAATCTGTATTTTTCCTCGATTTTCAACAGTGTGAGGAGGTGATTCACTGAGATTAACCGCCACCTGAAACGAATTGGCAATACACACTGTCAGCAACAGTCAAATTTCATGTTTGAGATATTTCTTGGCGATCTTATTCCTCTTGCTATGACTACACACAGTGAGCACTGAAGAGAGTACTGGTCAATGAGTGTCAGGTTCATAACTTCCGACTTTTTAGGAAAAAAAACAAACTGCCATCACTTCTAGGGCGCTTTCAGATTCCCTACACGTTGTGGGTATGTGTACATGTATATGGCACATGGGTGGCATTTTATTCCAATTGAATACTCCTTACGACTGCAGAAAAAATATGGTAGTTTTTTCACTTGATTAAGGTACAAAATGTTACGTTACAACCAAGTTGCGTAGCCTCATCAGCATGTGGAATGCATTTATCTCTACGGCCAATTATTGAAAAATATAGCTCAAGATATTCATCAATAGTTTAATGTTTATAGGCTATGCTAACTGCTCTGGTGTAACATCAGGGCAAGCCAGGACTTTCTTTTCAAACAAAGCCTCCACATCAAGCATCTTAATAGGTAAATTTCAGTAGTTTGAACATTCTATTTTGTGCTGCATTTAGTTCGATTTAGATGAATTTTTGTTAGCTGTGAAACAAAAAGCTCTCATAACTATGATATGTAGCATTTGTTAGACTCAATGGAGGCTTCACATTAAAGGTTCATGTCAAGTTTTTAAACATTTTATTACAATGTGAGGATACTGTTCTATCTTGAGATTTCATTTACTGTCTCAAGTGATCTGACTGTCAGGATGTTTAAAGATATTTAAAGGCGAAAAAACTTGATCGCAGTTCAAATGCTCAGAAAGAAAAAACGCACCCAGATTTCCTCAAAATGGCATTAATAGTCGTGCATATTTTTTATATGTGATATGTATACGTTCACACCAGCATTGGGTAATCATACGTTCACACCAGCATTGGGTACTCATATGTTTACACAGCATTTAGAGGAAAACAATGGGACAAATTCTAACCAAAATATCTTTAAATCATTTGAAATATCTATAGCAGTGTACGTATCTGGGACTATACTTGAAGTTTTATTTAAACAATCCTGAGCAAATACAAAATAAAACATATGTCACTATATATAGAGATGTGTAACACTGCAGATTGAATGAACAGCCAATGTCACAACGAGAGGGACAAACATGAAGTGCGACTATTGACGTCATTTTTGAAAAAGTGATTTTCTTCTGAGCATTTTAAATGCGATCAAATTTATCAAGTTATGTTAATTTTAATCTTGAAACATCCTGGCAGTCAGATCACCTAAAACGGTACAGAGAATCTCAAATGATAAAAGATATCTAGACTTTCTAATAAAATATTTTGAAATATGATGCTAGTAAGCGATCAATGAAAGTAATCTAGACTTGCACACTACGCTTACTGCTTCTAGCGAGCTGCTCTTCCTTGTGTTAGTCTAGCAAAACATTATCGAATTAATTGTTACATGATATACCTTACCCGCCTTAGCTTATTATGGCATAGACTTATTATGGCAATAACTTACTTAACAAGTTGTATACCATTACTGTTAACAAACTGTAGATTTCACCTTAGTTGGTGGTCTTTAATACTTCTGAAAAACTCAGATTTTGCCCCCAAGTGAACAATAGTCTAGAGACACCTCATTTAATACTCTAACATAGAATTCAATTCTTTTTTAAAAATTACAGATAAATAATTTATAGATAGGCTAACTTTCAATATTATTTGCGTTCAACAAAGTTTACATAAGTTGGTAAAGCACAATGTTCAAATACTATTTGACTAAGAAAAATGTAACTAGCAGTTGTGACAGAGCTAAAACATAAGTTAATCATGTAAAATGTATCAAATAGTTTGTAGCTCTGAAAGTTTCAAGTTAATTACAAAAGATACATGAACGCTACGTTTTTTGTGGCGTTAAGAAGAAAAGCAACAAATGACAGCCACTGACTTACATTTAAAAAATGTGTCAAAATGTGTAAGAGTTGAGGCTGTTGTGGCTAGACACACGAAATAACGCGTCACATTGACAAATAAATGGACGAGTGCGAATTAGCCTTTACCAGGCGAAGGCCATGACATTCTTGTTAGATTTTTTATTATCATTAGTTGTTATTATTAGCGTTTTTAAGGAAATTTTGTTGTGTAAGTTTTACTGTTGGTTTGGAAAGAGAATAAATTGATTGGTTAAAAAAGGTCAGACTTTACAGAATCCAGCTAGTTTTTTTCTGCCTTAACAACAACAACTTAAAAGCATACTATATAAAACATGTAATATAATTATTAGGTTAACAAAACTGTGTTTTGCCAAATAAACAACGACATTGATTCAAATTGTCTTTGTAATTTATTCAAATATCCATTCGCATCTTACTGACACTTAACAATGACTGAACAATGCGTGCAGAGTTATTGAAATTAATAATAAATGCCTGTTCAATAAATCAATAAAGGTCAGTATTACCTGAGGTATTGAAGAAACGGAATTGTTATCCATTTCAGTAGGAAGTGTTTGCACAGAACTATCACCACTAGTGCCACTGCTATACCGTTTTAGATCTCCGCAGGCAGAAAAAGTAGATTAAGGCCGGTCATACGGAGCAAATTAAGGCCGGTCATACAGAGTGAGTTAAAGCCTGTCATACAGAGTAAGTTAAAGCCTGTCATACAGAATGAGTTAAGGCCTGTCATACAGAGTGAGTTAAGGCCTGTCATACAGAGAGCTAAAAGCTACTAAAACTGATAGTAGCTATTTACTATAAATACTATTTACTGTGTGTGTGAACTTGTAGCTGTCATAGATAGATTTGCTGGAGCTCACCCTATAAAATTTTACTTGCATTCACAAACATGATTTAATGCAATGTCCGTAGTCATGTATTTTAATAGTCATTTTATTGCACTAGTGCTTTAAAAAAATTTCGAAAAAGATTAAATGTCCAGTAAACTGATGCAAATAGAAACAATCACATTAACTATTTGCAACTGTAATTACATCGCCAAGCTACTTCATTCTTTTTGCTGAATTACGATGATCTTAAACATTCCAAGTAGATAAGGAGGTCAGGCTGACAAAGTTGCTCATGCTCACCGCATTGCTGGAGTTTCAGCCGTGTCAGTAAGTTCAACATCACTGTTCCCAGAGGAATCGGAGAGAATATCGGCAGAAGATCTATCTACAGCGTTCTCTACTGCACTGTCTGTGATGGCGCAGCAGCCTACGCGTGTTTCTCCAAGATGGTTCCTATCCATTGAATGCCTGCTCGCTACAGTGCATATAAATAGTTATCAGTATCTGCAGAATTAAGCCATTCTATAAACTTTAAAGTCCAATTATACTGTAGAGTATATTATTGAAGTTTCCAAGGCATTGAAACCCAGAAAGAGCGCAAAAGAAACTCTACTTTAAAATATTCTACTGCCCCAATATGATGTTTCCTCTCCATGCTGTTATTACATTGACAATAAATGAATATGTATTCTGTGCTGTAATATCTACGGACAAAATGAAGTAACTTATTAGCTTCCACTTCTTATTTCATTATAATTTATTATTAACACAGAATTCAAATAAACACCTAACTTTACCCGATAATAAGTAACTTAAAACTCAAGTAAGCACCAAACTACCACATAATAATTAACATAACACTCAAGTAAACACCAAAATCTACCAGATAATCATTAACATAACATTCAAGTAAACACCACACTACCAGATAACAATTAACATAACATTCAAGTAAACACCAAACTCTACCAGATAATAATTAACACACCTTTCAAGTAGACAAAAACCTGCCAGATTACGTTGCTTACCATCATAAGGAATGATTGTCGGTTTAAACATCAATGTACCACAGATGTGGTCATGTGGCGTTCGACCAATTAATTGACAGCTAACAGTCAGCCTGGAACAAACAGGAAAGCAGTTCATCAAATGACTTACCACGATATCACCTGAAGACTCAATGTACTACAGATAGTAAAAAGATGGCCTAGGAAAGGTTGCTCTCGTAAACCTTTACTAACCTTTGTCTGTTTGCTAAGGAATCAAAAGGGATTCTCTAGTTGCCTGGTGAATGGAATTCATACACTGAATGCAATTCAAATATTTACTACAATTGTGGTTATCTGAACGGACAAACTATAAGTCCGACTGCTCATCAACTGTACCGCCAACATGACATGAGATGAACTGTACTAGCTTTACGCTACAACTAGCATATTTGGATGTTGCTCCTTCTTTTCATGACTGAGAAGACTTGAAAGTCAACGTGTAATAACCCCACACGATGCTAGAAACTAGTTATGCTTGCATCAATGATCAGTAAAGATCTCCTGGAAGTCTCTTGTAAGTAAAAAAATCAGCCATACAGATGACTGGCTTGCTCTGGTCTACACATCAGGATAAGATCCTTGAGGCAGTAATTTTGAATAGTGACTAACATTCTATGTAGATTAGCAAGATACTATTCATGTGTTCCAATTAATAGCCGAATTTGTACCATTTGACAATTTATACCATGTGCGCTTTCGTGCTATATCATGTACATAATGCTATATCATGTATATAATGCTATGCATTATATTATAACCAGTGTAAACCAGAGTTTTTCAGTTTAGTAAAAACTAGTGGATAGTCATTTTAGGAAAGCAGATGGCTTGCAAGTCTGGAGGCAAAAAAGAAAACACAAGAATATTGAATGAAAAATTCCGGTTCTCTCTTTTATGATGAGCATCACAGACATTGAAAAGAAACGCATATTCAGCCTTTATGCATATTCTGTTTCAAAAATTAAATCCTTACGCTATAAAAAAATTATACAAGACACTCTCTGACCAAAACTGATGGATGATGCCGATAGATTTCTCAGGACAATTGCAGTAAATTGTTTAACAAGTTCACAGAAGCATTGTTTTAATATAATAATTTGGTAAAACATTGTGTACTCCAGCCATGTTACATACTAGTTGTATTCAATTTGGCAAGCATTTTTAGTGAACCTACTACTGCCATAAACTAAAATGTATAAACATGTTTAGACCGAATTATTTGCATAATAAAATGCTGTCACGAGAATTCATTATATTTAATATATGCTCAATTTCAAAATATATTCAGCGGAAACAACCCACAATAACTTTCAAAGTGCCTATTAAGGTTACCAACCGCAAAGGGCAGTGTGACAAACGGGACTACAAATCTTACCCGAGTTTAGCCTTCTCTATAACTTGCTTCATAGGAAGAGATAGTTGACCTAAGAACCGGAGAAGAGTGGGGCGAGCAGTGGTGAATCGATCCTTTACTTTCATAAAAAGAGTGTCTGATGGCAGCGCAGTAAAATGGAATATCAAAAAGACAAGTAAAGTGTTAGCAGTAGTAACTAGTAACTTAATGCTAACTGACACTGCAGTCAGCATATACTCATTATCTTGAATTTCTTGCTGAACCAACATTGGATAGCCCACCTGCTCCATCATCGAATCAGTTATCGGAAAATCACTGCAACTTTAGAAGCAGGTTAGAGAGATGTTTTGAAATCCTCTACTATGTTGCATGGGACTGTCAACTGTAAAGCTACATTTAAGTTAATTAATGTTTCTAAATGCTCTATTGAGCTAGATGGAGTTGTCATTTAGGAAACTATGGTAAAACCTATATTATAACACCACATTGATTTAAACGCCACCTCTAATAGAAGCCAATATAAAAGGGTTGAAAAATACAACGTAACCGTCTATTTGAACATCACTTCTAATAAAATGCAACTGTAGTGGAATTGTTGAAAAATAGAGCGACATAGCATTCAAATAAAGGTATTACGGTATATTCATTTGAATATCATCATTTTTTTAAAATGCTCTACGGAGTTGGACAGTATTCAAATGCTATTTGACTGTAATCCAATTTGAAGAGAAATTTATATTTCTAACAGTAATAGTCTATTTCAAATACATGTACTACAAGAATGTACCTCATTGTGCCACCTTGGCTCAGTTGTATTGTCGCAAACAGATGTCCTAAAATCCTTGTAGTGGTAAGAGAGAGCAGGTTGAGACCTATCCTGTCCTAGCTCTACTCGTATTTTTACATAAAGGTCAGGATTGAAGAACATGCCCTTTCTCACATGAGTAGCCTCAATGTCTGCATACAATGGATCTTAGAGATTATGCATGATCTTGACAAGGTGTATTTTATGCCTTCAAACATGTTATCACTACGATAGTGAAAACATTTTAAATGCTGAAGAACAACACCTGATAAACAAACAGTCCAATGACAGCAGTCAGAAAGTGACCACAACGACTTGACACGTGAGTAACATTATGACACTACATGTAAGCAAGCAGACAGCCTAGCAACAGTTAACCTACCTTCGATTGCTAGATGCACTATTTCTGCCTCACTGTCCATGGATGTCTGACCCCATAGACCACTCTACAACAAAATTGTATGTAGCAACCTTGAAGGTGCTGGGTACATCCTCTTATCGCTATAGTGAGATCTCAAAAATAGGTTAATGTAAACAGAAAACTTATCTCTTACACCAGAAGAAGAGGCCAAAGAATTCCTGACTAGAATTGGCTCTGTAACAGCTCTCAGATTTCCAGTGTTACCATGGTAATACCAAAAACATATTCTTGTTTCAGCTAAAAGATATAACACGAACGGAGTAAAATACTTAGTATCTATGTAATCTAGTGGTATAATGTAAAAGAAATCTACGTAATATTAAAAAATTAATTTGTGTACATAAAGATAAATATTTTATTCATGTTATGCTAAAGATCTATCTGTATTTTTAAAACAATTGTGTCAGATTGTGCAAAAGTTTGAAGAAAGCATAGGAGTAGGAAGCGGACTGAATATGAACATACGTTCTGTGACTACGGAGGCTATTCTATTAAAAGGCCAGACAAGATCTCCTTTTTTGCTGCCACTCACGCCACGATTCCTGTAGTCAAGTCATTTTCCAGGATGAGCTTGATCTAAATATAACAGAGGATATGCCAGTTTAACTGTGGATAAATGTTAGATGCATTTTATCATGAGTGGAAGGTTGCTGACATCAATTCCTAAATACTCAGGCTGCAATAACCTTCATAGCTTGGTCCTTTAAATTTAGATACATTGCTAGGTACTCGACAAAGACCATTTTAAAACACCCTGTTACAGAAAACATGACTATGACCTACAGATAAGCATTCAGGAAACATAATAGCAAAAGCTCAAGCTTCTGTAACCTCTTTCCAACCAGCAACATCAACCACAATAAGCTAATTAGCTCAATTGGAGCATTTCTAGCATGTTTGGTTGAAATTGGAAAATTACATTTTTCAGTTTTGTAAGACGTTTGTAATATTCTCACAATAAGCTAATTAGCTCAATTGGAGCATTTCTAGCATGTTTGGTTGAAATTGGAAATTTACATTTTTCACTTTTGTCAGACGTTTGTAATATTCTCACAATAAGCTAATTAGCTCAATTGGAGCATTTCTAGCATGTTTGGTTGAAATTGGAAACTTACATTTTTCAGTTTTGTCAGACGTTTGTAATATTCTCACAATAAGCTAATTAGCTCAATTGGAGCATTTCTAGCATGTTTGGTTGAAATTGGAAATTTACATTTTTCAGTTTTGTCAGACGTTTGTACTATTCTCACAATAAGCTAATTAGCTCAATTGGAGCATTTCTAGCATGTTTGGTTGAAATTGGAAATTTACATTTTTCAGTGTTGTCAGACGTTTGTAATATTCTAGCAATAAGCTAATTAGCTCAATTGGAGCATTTCTAGCATTTTTGGTTGAAATTGAAAATTTACATTTTTCAGTGTTGTCAGACGTTTGTAATATTCTCACAATAAGCTAACTAGCTCAATTGGAGCATTTCTAGCATGTTTGGTTGAAATTGAAAATTTACATTTTTCAGTTTTGTCAGACGTTTGTAATATTCTCACAATATACTAATTAGCTCAATTGGAGCATTTCTAGCATGTTTAGTTGAAATTGGAAATTTACATTTTTCACTTTTGTCAGACAATTGCAATATTCTCTCAATAAGCTAATTAGCTCAATTGGAGCATTTCTAGCATGTTTGGTTAAAATTGGAAAATTACATTTTTCAGTTTTGTCAGACGTTTGTAAAATTCTTACAGTAAGCTTATTTTCGCAATTTGAGCATTTCTAGCATGTTTGGTTGAAATTGGAAATTTACATTTTTCAGTTTTGTCAGACGTTTGTAAAATTCTTACAGTAAGCTTATTTCCGCATTTGGAGCATTTCTAGCATGTTTGGTTGAAATTGGAAACTTACATTTTTCAGTTTTGTCAGACGTTTGTAATATTCTCACAATAAGCTAATTAGCTCAATTGGAGCATTTCTAGCATGTTTGGTTGAAATTGGAAATTTACATTTTTCAGTTTTGTCAGACGTTTGTACTATTCTCACAATAAGCTAATTAGCTCAATTGGAGCATTTCTAGCATGTTTGGTTGAAATTGGAAATTTACATTTTTCAGTGTTGTCAGACGTTTGTAATATTCTAGCAATAAGCTAATTAGCTCAATTGGAGCATTTCTAGCATGTTTGGTTGAAATTGAAAATTTACATTTTTCAGTGTTGTCAGACGTTTGTAATATTCTCACAATAAGCTAACTAGCTCAATTGGAGCATTTCTAGCATGTTTGGTTGAAATTGAAAATTTACATTTTTCAGTTTTGTCAGACGTTTGTAATATTCTCACAATAAGCTAATTAGCTCAATTGGAGCATTTCTAGCATGTTTGGTTGAAATTGGAAATTTACATTTTTCACTTTTGTCAGAAAATTGCAATATTCTCTCAATAAGCTAATTAGCTCAATTGAAGCATTTCTAGCATGTTTGGTTGAAATTGGAAATTTACATTTTTCAGTTTTGTCAGACGTTTGTAAAATTCTTACAGTAGGCTTATTTGCGAATTTGAGCATTTCTAGCATGTTTGGTTGAAATTGGAAATTTACATTTTTCACTTTTGTCAGACAATTGCAATATTCTCACAATAAGCTAATTAGCTCAATTGGAGCATTTCTAGCATGTTTGGTTGAAATTGGAAATTTACATTTTTCAGTTTTGTCAGACGTTTGTAAAATTCTTACAGTAGGCTTATTTGCGAATTTGAGCATTTCTAGCATGTTTGGTTGAAATTGGAAATTTACATTTTTCACTTTTGTCAGACAATTGCAATATTCTCACAATAAGCTAATTAGCTCAATTGGAGCATTTCTAGCATGTTTGGTTGAAATTGGAAATTTACATTTTTCAGTTTTGTCAGACGTTTGTAATATTCTCACAATAAGCTAATTAGCTCAATTGGAGCATTTCTAGCATGTTTGGTTGAAATTGGAAATTTACATTTTTCACTTTTGTCAGACAATTGCAATATTCTCACACTAAGCTAATTAGCTCAATTGGAGCATTTCTAGCATGTTTGGTTGAAATTGGAAATTTACATTTTTCACTTTTGTCAGACAATTGCAATATTCTCTCAATAAGCTAATTAGCTCAATTGGAGCATTTCTAGCATGTTTGGTTGAAATTGGAAATTTACATTTTTCAGTTTTGTCAGACGTTTGTAAAATTCTTAAAATATGCTTATTTGCGCAATTTGAGCATTTCTAGCATGTTTGGTTGAAATTGGAAATTTACATTTTTCACTTTTGTCAAACAATTGCAATATTCTCACAATAAGCTAATTAGCTCAATTGGAGCACTTCTAGCATGTTTAGTTGAAACTGGAAATTTACATTTTTCAGTTTTGTCAGACGTTTGTAATATTCTCACAATAAGCTAATTAGCTCAATTGGAGCATTTCTAGCATGTTTGGTTGAAATTGGAAATTTACATTTTTCACTTTTGTCAGACAATTGCAATATTCTCTCAATAAGCTAATTAGCTCAATTGGAGCATTTCTAGCATGTTTGGTTGAAATTGGAAATTTACATTTTTCACTTTTGTCAGACGTTTGTAAAATTCTTAAAATAGGCTTATTTGCGCAATTTGAGCATTTCTAGCATGTTTGGTTGAAATTGGAAATTTACATTTTTCACTTTTGTCAGACGTTTGTAATATTCTCACAATAAGCTAATTAGCTCAATTGGAGCATTTCTAGCATGTTTGGTTGAAATTGGAAATTTACATTTTTCACTTTTGTCAGACAATTGCAATATTCTCTCAATAAACTAATTAGCTCAATTGGAGCATTTCTAGCATGTTTGGTTGAAATTGGAAATTTACATTTTTCAGTTTTGTCAGACGTTTGTAAAATTCTTACAATAGGCTTATTTGCGCAATTTGAGCATTTCTAGCATGTTTGGTTGAAATTGGAAATTTACATTTTTCACTTTTGTCAGACGTTTGTAATATTCTCACAATAAGCTAATTAGCTCAATTGGAGCATTTCTAGCATGTTTGGTTGAAATTGGAAATTTACATTTTTCACTTTTGTCAGACAATTGCAATATTCTCTCAATAAGCTAATTAGCTCAATTGGAGCATTTCTAGCATGTTTGGTTGAAATTGGAAATTTACATTTTTCACTTTTGTCAGACAATTGCAATATTCTCTCAATAAGCTAATTAGCTCAATTGGAGCATTTCTAGCATGTTTGGTTGAAATTGGAAATTTACATTTTTCAGTTTTGTCAGAGGTTTGTAATATTCTCACAATAAACTAATTAGCTCAATTGGAGCATTTCTAGCATGTTTAGTTGAAATTGGAAATTTACATTTTTCACTTTTGTCAGACAATTGCAATATTCTCTCAATAAGCTAATTAGCTCAATTGGAGCATTTCTAGCATGTTTGGTTGAAATTGGAAATTTACATTTTTCACTTTTGTCAGACGTTTGTAAAATTCTTACAGTAAGCTTATTTTCGCAATTTGAGCATTTCTAGCATGTTTGGTTGAAATTGGAAATTTACATTTTTCAGTTTTGTCAGACGTTTGTAAAATTCTTACAGTAAGCTTATTTTCGCATTTGGAGCATTTCTAGCATGTTTGGTTGAAATTGGAAATTTACATTTTTCAGTTTTGTCAGAGGTTTGTAATATTCTCACAATAAGCTAATTAGCTCAATTGGAGCATTTCTAGCATGTTTGGTTAAAATTGGAAATTTACATTTTTCACTTTTGTCAGAAAATTGCAATATTCTCTCAATAAGCTAATTAGCTCAATTGGAGCATTTCTAGCATGTTTGGTTGAAATTGGAAATTTACATTTTTCAGTTTTGTCAGACGTTTGTAAAATTCTTACAGTAGGCTTATTTGCGAATTTGAGCATTTCTAGCATGTTTGGTTGAAATTGGAAATTTACATTTTTCACTTTTGTCAGACAGTTGCAATATTCTCACAATAAGCTAATTAGCTCAATTGGAGCATTTCTAGCATGTTTGGTTGAAACTGGAAATTTACATTTTTCAGTTTTGTCAGACGTTTGTACTATTCTCACAATAAGCTAATTAGCTCAATTGGAGCATTTCTAGCATGTTTGGTTGAAATTGGAAATTTACATTTTTCAGTGTTGTCAGACGTTTGTAATATTCTAGCAATAAGCTAATTAGCTCAATTGGAGCATTTCTAGCATGTTTGGTTGAAATTGAAAATTTACATTTTTCAGTGTTGTCAGACGTTTGTAATATTCTCACAATAAGCTAACTAGCTCAATTGGAGCATTTCTAGCATGTTTGGTTGAAATTGAAAATTTACATTTTTCAGTTTTGTCAGACGTTTGTAATATTCTCACAATAAGCTAATTAGCTCAATTGGAGCATTTCTAGCATGTTTGGTTGAAATTGGAAATTTACATTTTTCACTTTTGTCAGAAAATTGCAATATTCTCTCAATAAGCTAATTAGCTCAATTGGAGCATTTCTAGCATGTTTGGTTGAAATTGGAAATTTACATTTTTCAGTTTTGTCAGACGTTTGTAAAATTCTTACAGTAGGCTTATTTGCGAATTTGAGCATTTCTAGCATGTTTGGTTGAAATTGGAAATTTACATTTTTCACTTTTGTCAGACAATTGCAATATTCTCACAATAAGCTAATTAGCTCAATTGGAGCATTTCTAGCATGTTTGGTTGAAATTGGAAATTTACATTTTTCAGTTTTGTCAGACGTTTGTAAAATTCTTACAGTAGGCTTATTTGCGAATTTGAGCATTTCTAGCATGTTTGGTTGAAATTGGAAATTTACATTTTTCACTTTTGTCAGACAATTGCAATATTCTCACAATAAGCTAATTAGCTGAATTGGAGCATTTCTAGCATGTTTGGTTAAAATTGGAAATTTACATTTTTCAGTTTTGTCAGACGTTTGTAATATTCTCACAATAAGCTAATTAGCTCAATTGGAGCATTTCTAGCATGTTTGGTTGAAATTGGAAATTTACATTTTTCACTTTTGTCAGACAATTGCAATATTCTCACAATAAGCTAATTAGCTCAATTGGAGCATTTCTAGCATGTTTGGTTGAAATTGGAAATTTACATTTTTCACTTTTGTCAGACAATTGCAATATTCTCTCAATAAGCTAATTAGCTCAATTGGAGCATTTCTAGCATGTTTGGTTGAAATTGGAAATTTACATTTTTCAGTTTTGTCAGACGTTTGTAAAATTCTTAAAATATGCTTATTTGCGCAATTTGAGCATTTCTAGCATGTTTGGTTGAAATTGGAAATTTACATTTTTCACTTTTGTCAAACAATTGCAATATTCTCACAATAAGCTAATTAGCTCAATTGGAGCATTTCTAGCATGTTTAGTTGAAACTGGAAATTTACATTTTTCAGTTTTGTCAGACGTTTGTAATATTCTCACAATAAGCTAATTAGCTCAATTGGAGCATTTCTAGCATGTTTGGTTGAAATTGGAAATTTACATTTTTCACTTTTGTCAGACAATCGCAATATTCTCTCAATAAGCTAATTAGCTCAATTGGAGCATTTCTAGCATGTTTGGTTGAAATTGGAAATTTACATTTTTCACTTTTGTCAGACGTTTGTAAAATTCTTACAATAGGCTTATTTGCGCAATTTGAGCATTTCTAGCATGTTTGGTTGAAATTGGAAATTTACATTTTTCACTTTTGTCAGACGTTTGTAATATTCTCACAATAAGCTAATTAGCTCAATTGGAGCATTTCTAGCATGTTTGGTTGAAATTGGAAATTTACATTTTTCACTTTTGTCAGACAATTGCAATATTCTCTCAATAAGCTAATTAGCTCAATTGGAGCATTTCTAGCATGTTTGGTTGAAATTGGAAATTTACATTTTTCACTTTTGTCAGACAATTGCAATATTCTCTCAATAAGCTAATTAGCTCAATTGGAGCATTTCTAGCATGTTTGGTTGAAATTGGAAATTTACATTTTTCAGTTTTGTCAGAGGTTTGTAATATTCTCACAGTAAACTAATTAGCTCAATTGGAGCATTTCTAGCATGTTTAGTTGAAATTGGAAATTTACATTTTTCACTTTTGTCAGACAATTGCAATATTCTCTCAATAAGCTAATTAGCTCAATTGGAGCATTTCTAGCATGTTTGGTTGAAATTGGAAATTTACATTTTTCAGTTTTGTCAGACGTTTGTAAAATTCTTACAGTAAGCTTATTTTCGCAATTTGAGCATTTCTAGCATGTTTGGTTGAAATTGGAAATTTACATTTTTCACTTTTGTCAGACAATTGCAATATTCTCACAATAAGCTAATTAGCTCAATTGGAGCATTTCTAGCATGTTTGGTTGAAATTGGAAATTTACATTTTTCAGTTTTGTCAGACGTTTGTAATATTCTCACAATAAGCTAATTAGCTCAATTGGAGCATTTCTAGCATGTTTGGTTGAAATTGGAATATTACATTTTTCACTTTTGTCAGACAATTGCAATATTCTCACAATAAGCTAATTAGCTCAATTGGAGCATTTCTAGCATGTTTGGTTGAAATTGGAAATTTACATTTTTCAGTTTTGTCAGACGTTTGTAAAATTCTTACAATAGGCTTATTTGCGCAATTTGAGCATTTCTAGCATGTTTGGTTGAAATTGGAAATTTACATTTTTCAGTTTTGTCAGACGTTTGTAATATTCTCACAATAAACTAATTAGCTCAGTTGGAGCATTTCTAGCATGTTTAGTTGAAATTGGAAATTTACATTTTTCACTTTTGTCAGACAATTGCAATATTCTCTCAATAAGCTAATTAGCTCAATTGGAGCATTTCTAGCATGTTTGGTTGAAAATGGAAATTTACATTTTTCAGTTTTGTCAGACGTTTGTAATATTCTCACAATAAGCTAATTAGCTCAATTGGAGCATTTCTAGCATGTTTGGTTGAAATTGGAAATTTACATTTTTCACTTTTGTCAGACAATTGAAATATTCTCACAATAAGCTAATTAGCTCAATTGGAGCATTTCTAGCATGTTTGGTTGAAATTGGAAATTTACATTTTTCAGTTTTGTCAGACGTTTGTAAAATTCTTACAGTAAGCTTATTTGCGCATTTGGAGCATTTCTAGCATGTTTGGTTGAAATTGGAAATTTACATTTTTCAGTTTTGTCAGAGGTTTGTAATATTCTCACAATAAGCTAATTAGCTCAATTGGAGCATTTCTAGCATGTTTGGTTGAAATTGGAAATTTACATTTTTCACTTTTGTCAGAAAATTGCAATATTCTCTCAATAAGCTAATTAGCTCAATTGGAGCATTTCTAGCATGTTTGGTTGAAATTGGAAATTTACATTTTTCAGTTTTGTCAGACGTTTGTAAAATTCTTACAGTAGGCTTATTTGCGAATTTGAGCATTTCTAGCATGTTTGGTTGAAATTGGAAATTTACATTTTTCACTTTTGTCAGACAGTTGCAATATTCTCACAATAAGCTAATTAGCTCAATTGGAGCATTTCTAGCATGTTTGGTTGAAATTGGAAATTTACATTTTTCAGTTTTGTCAGACGTTTGTACTATTCTCACAATAAGCTAATTAGCTCAATTGGAGCATTTCTAGCATGTTTGGTTGAAATTGGAAATTTACATTTTTCAGTGTTGTCAGACGTTTGTAATATTCTAGCAATAAGCTAATTAGCTCAATTGGAGCATTTCTAGCATGTTTGGTTGAAATTGAAAATTTACATTTTTCAGTGTTGTCAGACGTTTGTAATATTCTCACAATAAGCTAACTAGCTCAATTGGAGCATTTCTAGCATGTTTGGTTGAAATTGAAAATTTACATTTTTCAGTTTTGTCAGACGTTTGTAATATTCTCACAATAAGCTAATTAGCTCAATTGGAGCATTTCTAGCATGTTTGGTTGAAATTGGAAATTTACATTTTTCACTTTTGTCAGAAAATTGCAATATTCTCTCAATAAGCTAATTAGCTCAATTGGAGCATTTCTAGCATGTTTGGTTGAAATTGGAAATTTACATTTTTCAGTTTTGTCAGACGTTTGTAAAATTCTTACAGTAGGCTTATTTGCGAATTTGAGCATTTCTAGCATGTTTGGTTGAAATTGGAAATTTACATTTTTCACTTTTGTCAGACAATTGCAATATTCTCACAATAAGCTAATTAGCTCAATTGGAGCATTTCTAGCATGTTTGGTTGAAATTGGAAATTTACATTTTTCAGTTTTGTCAGACGTTTGTAAAATTCTTACAGTAGGCTTATTTGCGAATTTGAGCATTTCTAGCATGTTTGGTTGAAATTGGAAATTTACATTTTTCACTTTTGTCAGACAATTGCAATATTCTCACAATAAGCTAATTAGCTCAATTGGAGCATTTCTAGCATGTTTGGTTGAAATTGGAAATTTACATTTTTCAGTTTTGTCAGACGTTTGTAATATTCTCACAATAAGCTAATTAGCTCAATTGGAGCATTTCTAGCATGTTTGGTTGAAATTGGAAATTTACATTTTTCACTTTTGTCAGACAATTGCAATATTCTCACAATAAGCTAATTAGCTCAATTGGAGCATTTCTAGCATGTTTGGTTGAAATTGGAAATTTACATTTTTCACTTTTGTCAGACAATTGCAATATTCTCTCAATAAGCTAATTAGCTCAATTGGAGCATTTCTAGCATGTTTGGTTAAAATTGGAAATTTACATTTTTCAGTTTTTTCAGACGTTTGTAAAATTCTTAAAATATGCTTATTTGCGCAATTTGAGCATTTCTAGCATGTTTGGTTGAAATTGGAAATTTACATTTTTCACTTTTGTCAAACAATTGCAATATTCTCTCAATAAGCTAATTAGCTCAATTGGAGCATTTCTAGCATGTTTGGTTGAAATTGGAAATTTACATTTTTCACTTTTGTCAGACGTTTGTAAAATTCTTAAAATAGGCTTATTTGCGCAATTTGAGCATTTCTAGCATGTTTGGTTGAAATTGGAAATTTACATTTTTCACTTTTGTCAGACGTTTGTAATATTCTCACAATAAGCTAATTAGCTCAATTGGAGCATTTCTAGCATGTTTGGTTGAAATTGGAAATTTACCTTTATCACTTTTGTCAGACAATTGCAATATTCTCTCAATAAGCTAATTAGCTCAATTGGAGCATTTCTAGCATGTTTGGTTGAAATTGGAAAGTTACATTTTTCACTTTTGTCAGACAATTGCAATATTCTCTCAATAAGCTAATTAGCTCAATTGGAGCATTTCTAGCATGTTTGGTTGAAATTGGAAATTTACATTTTTCACTTTTGTCAGACAATTGCAATATTCTCTCAATAAGCTAATTAGCTCAATTGGAGCATTTCTAGCATGTTTGGTTGAAATTGGAAATTTACATTTTTCACTTTTGTCAGACAATTGCAATATTCTCTCAATAAGCTAATTAGCTCAATTGGAGCATTTCTAGCATGTTTGGTTGAAATTGGAAATTTACATTTTTCAGTTTTGTCAGAGGTTTGTAATATTCTCACAATAAACTAATTAGCTCAATTGGAGCATTTCTAGCATGTTTAGTTGAAATTGGAAATTTACATTTTTCACTTTTGTCAGACAATTGCAATATTCTCTCAATAAGCTAATTAGCTCAATTGGAGCATTTCTAGCATGTTTGGTTGAAATTGGAAATTTACATTTTTCAGTTTTGTCAGACGTTTGTAAAATTCTTACAGTAAGCTTATTTTCGCAATTTGAGCATTTCTAGCATGTTTGGTTGAAATTGGAAATTTACATTTTTCAGTTTTGTCAGACGTTTGTAAAATTCTTACAGTAAGCTTATTTCCGCATTTGGAGCATTTCTAGCATGTTTGGTTGAAATTGGAAATTTACATTTTTCACTTTTGTCAGAAAATTGCAATATTCTCTCAATAAGCTAATTAGCTCAATTGGAGCATTTCTAGCATGTTTGGTTGAAATTGGAAATTTACATTTTTCAGTTTTGTCAGACGTTTGTAAAATTCTTACAGTAGGCTTATTTGCAAATTTGAGCATTTCTAGCATGTTTGGTTGAAATTGGAAATTTACATTTTTCACTTTTGTCAGACAGTTGCAATATTCTCACAATAAGCTAATTAGCTCAATTGGAGCATTTCTAGCATGTTTGGTTGAAATTGGAAATTTACATTTTTCAGTTTTGTCAGACGTTTGTAAAATTCTTACAGTAGGCTTATTTGCGAATTTAAGCATTTCTAGCATGTTTGGTTGAAATTGGAAATTTACATTTTTCACTTTTGTCAGACAATTGCAATATTCTCACAATAAGCTAATTAGCTCAATTGGAGCATTTCTAGCATGTTTGGTTGAAATTGGAAATTTACATTTTTCAGTTTTGTCAGACGTTTGTAATATTCTCACAATAAGCTAATTAGCTCAATTGGAGCATTTCTAGCATGTTTGGTTGAAATTGGAATATTACATTTTTCACTTTTGTCAGACAATTGCAATATTCTCACAATAAGCTAATTAGCTCAATTGGAGCATTTCTAGCATGTTTGGTTGAAATTGGAAATTTACATTTTTCAGTTTTGTCAGACGCTTGTAAAATTCTTACAATAGGCTTATTTGCGCAATTTTAGCATTTCTAGCATGTTTGGTTGAAATTGGAAATTTACATTTTTCAGTTTTGTCAGACGTTTGTAATATTCTCACAATAAACTAATTAGCTCAGTTGGAGCATTTCTAGCATGTTTAGTTGAAATTGGAAATTTACATTTTTCACTTTTGTCAGACAATTGCAATATTCTCTCAATAAGCTAATTAGCTCAATTGGAGCATTTCTAGCATGTTTGGTTGAAAATGGAAATTTACATTTTTCAGTTTTGTCAGACGTTTGTAATATTCTCACAATAAGCTAATTAGCTCAATTGGAGCATTTCTAGCAGGTTTGGTTGAAATTGGAAATTTACATTTTTCAGTTTTGTCAGACGTTTGTAAAATTCTTAAAATAGGCTTATTTGCGCAATTGGAGCATTTCTAGCATGTTTGGTTGAAATTGGAAATTTACATTTTTCACTTTTGTCAGACGTTTGTAATATTCTCACAATAAGCTAATTAGCTCAATTGGAGCATTTCTAGCATGTTTGGTTGAAATTGGAAATTTACATTTTTCACTTTTGTCAGACAATTGCAATATTCTCTCAATAAGCTAATTAGCTCAATTGGAGCATTTCTAGCATGTTTGGTTGAAATTGGAAATTTACATTTTTCAGTTTTGTCAGACGTTTGTAAAATTCTTACAATAGGCTTATTTGCGCAATTTGAGCATTTCTAGCATGTTTGGTTGAAACTGGAAATTTACATTTTTCACTTTTGTCAGACGTTTGTAATATTCTCACAATAAGCTAATTAGCTCAATTGGAGCATTTCTAGCATGTTTGGTTGAAATTGGAAATTTACATTTTTCACTTTTGTCAGACAATTGCAATATTCTCTCAATAAGCTAATTAGCTCAATTGGAGCATTTCTAGCATGTTTGGTTGAAACTGGAAATTTACATTTTTCAGTTTTGTCAGACGTTTGTAATATTCTCACAATAAGCTAATTAGCTCAATTGGAGCATTTCTAGCATGTTTGGTTGAAATTGGAAATTTACATTTTTCAGTTTTGTCAGACGTTTGTACTATTCTCACAATAAGCTAATTAGCTCAATTGGAGCATTTCTAGCATGTTTGGTTGAAATTGAAAATTTACATTTTTCAGTGTTGTCAGACGTTTGTAATATTCTCACAATAAGCTAACTAGCTCAATTGGAGCATTTCTAGCATGTTTGGTTGAAATTGAAAATTTACATTTTTCAGTTTTGTCAGACGTTTGTAATATTCTCACAATAAGCTAATTAGCTCAATTGGAGCATTTCTAGCATGTTTGGTTGAAATTGGAAATTTACATTTTTCACTTTTGTCAGAAAATTGCAATATTCTCTCAATAAGCTAATTAGCTCAATTGGAGCATTTCTAGCATGTTTGGTTGAAATTGGAAATTTACATTTTTCAGTTTTGTCAGACGTTTGTAAAATTCTTACAGTAGGCTTATTTGCGAATTTGAGCATTTCTAGCATGTTTGGTTGAAATTGGAAATTTACATTTTTCACTTTTGTCAGACAATTGCAATAATCTCACAATAAGCTAATTAGCTCAATTGGAGCATTTCTAGCATGTTTGGTTGAAATTGGAAATTTACATTTTTCAGTTTTGTCAGACGTTTGTAAAATTCTTACAGTAGGCTTATTTGCGAATTTGAGCATTTCTAGCATGTTTGGTTGAAATTGGAAATTTACATTTTTCACTTTTGTCAGACAATTGCAATATTCTCACAATAAGCTAATTAGCTCAATTGGAGCATTTCTAGCATGTTTGGTTGAAATTGGAAATTTACATTTTTCAGTTTTGTCAGACGTTTGTAATGTTCTCACAATAAGCTAATTAGCTCAATTGGAGCATTTCTAGCATGTTTGGTTGAAATTGAAAATTTACATTTTTCACTTTTGTCAGACAATTGCAATATTCTCACAATAAGCTAATTAGCTCAATTGGAGCATTTCTAGCATGTTTGGTTGAAATTGGAAATTTACATTTTTCACTTTTGTCAGACAATTGCAATATTCTCTCAATAAGCTAATTAGCTCAATTGGAGCATTTCTAGCATGTTTGGTTGAAATTGGAAATTTACATTTTTCAGTTTTGTCAGACGTTTGTAAAATTCTTAAAATATGTTTATTTGCGCAATTTGAGCATTTCTAGCATGTTTGGTTGAAAATGGAAATTTACATTTTTCAGTTTTGTCAGACGTTTGTAATATTCTCACAATAAACTAATTAGCTCAGTTGGAGCATTTCTAGCATGTTTAGTTGAAATTGGAAATTTACATTTTTCACTTTTGTCAGACAATTGCAATATTCTCTCAATAAGCTAATTAGCTCAATTGGAGCATTTCTAGCATGTTTGGTTGAAAATGGAAATTTACATTTTTCAGTTTTGTCAGACGTTTATAAAATTCTTACAGTAAGCTTATTTCCGCAATTGGAGCATTTCTAGCATGTTTGGTTGAAATTGGAAATTTACATTTTTCAGTTTTGTCAGACGTTTGTAAAATTCTTAAAATAGGCTTATTTGCGCCATTTGAGCATTTCTAGCATGTTTGGTTGAAATTGGAAATTTACATTTTTCACTTTTGTCAGACGTTTGTAATATTCTCACAATAAGCTAATTAGCTCAATTGGAGCATTTCTAGCATGTTTGGTTGAAATTGGAAATTTACATTTTTCACTTTTGTCAGACAATTGCAATATTCTCTCAATAAACTAATTAGCTCAATTGGAGCATTTCTAGCATGTTTGGTTGAAATTGGAAATTTACATTTTTCAGTTTTGTCAGACGTTTGTAAAATTCTTACAGTAGGCTTATTTGCGCAATTTGAGCATTTCTAGCATGTTTGGTTGAAATTGGAAATTTACATTTTTCACTTTTGTCAGACGTTTGTAATATTCTCACAATAAGCTAATTAGCTCAATTGGAGCATTTCTAGCATGTTTGGTTGAAATTGGAAATTTACATTTTTCACTTTTGTCAGACAATTGCAATATTCTCTCAATAAGCTAATTAGCTCAATTGGAGCATTTCTAGCATGTTTGGTTGAAATTGGAACTTTACATTTTTCACTTTTGTCAGACAATTGCAATATTCTCTCAATAAGCTAATTAGCTCGATTGGAGCATTTCTAGCATGTTTGGTTGAAATTGGAAATTTACATTTTTCAGTTTTGTCAGACGTTTGTAATATTCTCACAATAAACTAATTAGCTCTATTGGAGCATTTCTAGCATGTTTAGTTGAAATTGGAAATTTACATTTTTCACTTTTGTCAGACAATTGCAATATTCTCTCAATAAGCTAATTAGCTCAATTGGAGCATTTCTAGCATGTTTGGTTGAAATTGGAAATTTACATTTTTCAGTTTTGTCAGACGTTTGTAAAATTCTTACAGTAAGCTTATTTTCGCAATTTGAGCATTTCTAGCATGTTTGGTTGAAATTGGAAATTTACATTTTTCAGTTTTGTCTGACGTTTGTAAAATTCTTACAGTAAGCTTATTTCCGCATTTGGAGCATTTCTAGCATGTTTGGTTGAAATTGGAAATTTACATTTTTCAGTTTTGTCAGAGGTTTGTAATATTCTCACAATAAGCTAATTAGCTCAATTGGAGCATTTCTAGCATGTTTGGTTGAAATTGGAAATTTACATTTTTCACTTTTGTCAGAAAATTGACATATTCTCTCAATAAGCTAATTAGCTCAATTGGAGCATTTCTAGCATGTTTGGTTGAAATTGGAAATTTACATTTTTCAGTGTTGTCAGACGTTAGTAATATTCTCACAATAAGCTAATTAGCTCAATTGAAGCATTTCTAGCATGTTTGGTTAAAAATGGAAATTTACATTTTTCACTTTTGTCAGACAATTGCAATATTCTCACAATAAGCTAATTAGCTCAATTGGAGCATTTCTAGCATGTTTGGTTGAAATTGGAAAATTACATTTTTCAGTTTTGTCAGACGTTTGTAAAATTCTTAAAATAGGCTTATTTGCGCAATTTGAGCATTTCTAGCATGTTTGGTTGAAATTGGAAATTTACATTTTTCACTTTTGTCAGACGTTTGTAATATTCTCACAATAAGCTAATTAGCTCAATTGGAGCATTTCTAGCATGTTTGGTTGAAATTGGAAATTTGATTTTTTCACTTTTGTCAGACATTTGCAATATTCTCACAATAAGCTAATTAGCTCAATTGGAGCATTTCTAGCATGTTTGGTTGAAATTCGAAATTGACATTTTTCACTTTTGTCAGACGTTTGTAATATTCTCACAATAAGCTAATTAGCTCAATTGGAGCATTTCTAGCATGTTTGGTTGAAATTGGAAATTTACATTTTTCACTTTTGTCAGACGTTTGTAATATTCTCACAATAAGCTAATTAGCTCAATTGGAGCATTTCTAGCATGTTTGGTTGAAATTGGAAATTTACATTTTTCACTTTTGTCAGACAATTGCAATATTCTCACAATAAGCTAATTAGCTCAATTGGAGCATTTCTAGCATGTTTGGTTAAAATTGGAAATTTACATTTTTCACTTTTGTCAGACGTTTGTAATATTCTCACAATAAGCTAATTAGCTCAATTGGAGCATTTCTAGCATGTTTGGTTGATATTGGAAATTTACATTTTTCACTTTTGTCAGACGTTTGTAATATTCTCACAACAAGCTAATTAGCTCAATTGGAGCATTTCTAGCATGTTTGGTTGAAATTGGAAATTTACATTTTTCACTTTTGTCAGACAATTGCAATATTCTCACAATAAGCTAATTAGCTCAATTGGAGCATTTCTAGCATGTTTGGTTGAAATTGGAAATTTACATTTTTCAGTTTTGTCAGACGTTTGCAATATTCTCACAATAAGCTAATTAGCTCAATTGGAGCATTTCTAGCGTGTTTGGTTGAAATTGGAAATTTACATTTTTCACTTTTGTCAGACATTTGCAATATTCTCACAATAAGCTAATTAGCTCAATTGGAGCATTTCTAGCATGTTTGGTTCAAATTGGAAATTTACATTTTTCACTTTTGTCAGACAATTGCAATATTCTCTCAATAAGCTAATTAGCTCAATTGGAGCATTTCTAGCATGTTTGGTTGAAATTGGAAATTTACATTTTTCAGTTTTGTCAGACGTTTGTAAAATTCTTACAATAGGCTTATTTGCGCAATTTGAGCATTTCTAGCATGTTTGGTTGAAATTGGAAATTTACATTTTTCACTTTTGTCAGACGTTTGTAATATTCTCACAATAAGCTAATTAGCTCAATTGGAGCATTTCTAGCATGTTTGGTTGAAATTGGAAATTTGCATTTTTCACTTTTGTCAGACATTTGCAATATTCTCACAATAAGCTAATTAGCTCAATTGGACCATTTCTAGCATGTTTGGTTGAAATTCGAAATTTACATTTTTCACTTTTGTCAGACGTTTGTAATATTCTCACAATAAGCTAATTAGCTCAATTGGAGCATTTCTAGCATGTTTGGTTGAATTTGGAAATTGACATTTTTCACTTTTGTCAGACGTTTGTAATATTCTCACAATAAGCTAATTAGCTCAATTGGAGCATTTCTAGCATGTTTGGTTGAAATTGGAAATTTACATTTTTCACTTTTGTCAGACAATTGCAATATTCTCTCAATAAGCTAATTAGCTCAATTGGAGCATTTCTAGCATGTTTGGTTGAAATTGGAAATTTACATTTTTCACTTTTGTCAGACATTTGCAATATTCTCACAATAAGCTAATTAGCTCAATTGGAGCATTTCTAGCATGTTTGGTTGAAATTCGAAATTTACATTTTTCACTTTTGTCAGACGTTTGTAATATTCTCACAATAAGCTAATTAGCTCAATTGGAGCATTTCTAGCATGTTTGGTTGAAATTCGAAATTTACATTTTTCACTTTTGTCAGACGTTTGTAATATTCTCACAATAAGCTAATTAGCTCAATTGGAGCATTTCTAGCATGTTTGGTTAAAATTGGAAATTGACATTTTTCACTTTTGTCAGACGTTTGTAATATTCTCTCAATAAGCTTATTAGCTCAATTGGAGCATTTCTAGCATGTTTGGTTGAAATTGGAAATTTACATTTTTCACTTTTGTCAGACAATTGCAATATTCTCACAATAAGCTAATTAGCTCAATTGGAGCATTTCTAGCATGTTTGGTTAAAATTGGAAATTTACATTTTTCACTTTTGTCAGACGTTTGTAATATTCTCACAATAAGCTAATTAGCTCAATTGGAGCATTTCTAGCATGTTGGGTTGAAATTGGAAATTTACATTTTTCACTTTTGTCAGACATTTGCAATATTCTCACAATAAGCTAATTAGCTCAATTGGAGCATTTCTAGCATGTTTGGTTGAAAATGGAAATTTACATTTTTCAGTTTTGTCAGACAATTGCAATATTCTCTCAATAAGCTAATTAGCTCAATTGGAGCATTTCTAGCATGTTTGGTTGAAATTGGAAATTTACATTTTTCACTTTTGTCAGACGTTTGTAATATTCTCACAATAAGCTAATTAGCTCAATTGGAGCATTTCTAGCATGTTGGGTTGAAATTGGAAATTTACATTTTTCACTTTTGTCAGACATTTGCAATATTCTCACAATAAGCTAATTAGCTCAATTGGAGCATTTCTAGCATGTTTGGTTGAAAATGGAAATTTACATTTTTCAGTTTTGTCAGACAATTGCAATATTCTCTCAATAAGCTAATTAGCTCAATTGGAGCATTTCTAGCATGTTTGGTTGAAATTGGAAATTTACATTTTTCAGTTTTGTCAGACGTTTGTAAAATTCTCAAAATAGGCTTATTTGCGCAATTTGAGCATTTCTAGCATGTTTGGTTGAAATTGGAAATTTACATTTTTCAGTTTTGTCAGACGTTTGTAATATTCTCACAATAAGCTAATTAGCTCAATTGGAGCATTTCTAGCATGTTTGGTTGAAATTGGAAATTTACATTTTTCACTTTTGTCAGACAATTGCAATATTCTCTCAATAAGCTAATTAGCTTAATTGGAGCATTTCTAGCATGTTTGGTTGAAATTGGAAATTTACATTTTTCAGTTTTGTCAGACGTTTGTAAAATTCTTACAATAGGCTTATTTGCGCAATTTGAGCATTTCTAGCATGTTTGGTTGAAATTGGAAATTTACATTTTTCACTTTTGTCAGACGTTTGTAATATTCTCACAATAAGCTAATTAGCTCAATTGGAGCATTTCTAGCATGTTTGGTTGAAATTGGAAATTTACATTTTTCAGTTTTGTCAGACGTTTGTAATATTCTCACAATAAACTAATTAGCTCAATTGGAGCATTTCTAGCATGTTTGGTTGAAATTGGAAATTTACATTTTTCACTTTTGTCAGACAATTGCAATATTCTCACAATAAGCTAATTAGCTCAATTGGAGCATTTCTAGCATGTTTGGTTGAAATTGGAAATTTACATTTTTCACTTTTGTCAGACGTTTGTAATATTCTCACAATAAGCTAATTAGCTCAATTGGAGCATTTCTAGCATGTTTGGTTGAAATTGGAAATTTACATTTTTCAGTTTTGTCAGACGTTTGTAAATTTCTTACAGTAGGCTTATTTGCGCAATTTGACCATTTCTAGCATGTTTGGTTGAAATTGGAAATTTACATTTTTCACTTTTGTCAGACGTTTGTAATATTCTCACAATAAGCTAATTAGCTCAATTGGAGCATTTCTAGCATGTTTGGTTGAAATTGGAAATTTACATTTTTCACTTTTGTCAGACGTTTGTAATATTCTCACAATAAGCTAATTAGCTCAATTGGAGCATTTCTAGCATGTTTGGTTGAAATTGGAAATTTACATTTTTCACTTTTGTCAGACAATTGCAATATTCTCACAATAAGCTAATTAGCTCAATTGGAGCATTTCTAGCTTGTTTGGTTGAAACTGGAAATTTACATTTTTCAGTTTGGTCAGACGTTTGTAATATTCCCACAATAAGCTAATTAGCTCAATTGGAGCATTTCTAGCATGTTTGGTTGAAATTGGAAATTTACATTTTTCACTTTTGTCAGACGTTTGTAATATTCTCACAATAAGCTAATTAGCTCAATTGGAGCATTTCTAGCATGTTTGGTTGAAATTGGAAATTTACCTTTTTCACTTTTGTCAGACGTTTGTAATATTCTCACAATAAGCTAATTAGCTCAATTGGAGCATTTCTAGCATGTTCGGTTGAAATTGGAATTTTACATTTTTCACCTTTGTCAGACGTTTGTAATATTCTCACAATAAGCTAATTAGCTCAATTGGAGCATTTCTAGCATGTTTGGTTGAAATTGGAAATTTACATTTTTCACTTTTGTCAGACAATTGCAATATTCTCACAATAAGCTAATTAGCTCAATTGGAGCATTTCTAGCATGTTTAGTTGAAACTGGAAATTTACATTTTTCAGTTTTGTCAGACGTTTGTAATATTCTCACAATAAGCTAATTAGCTCAATTGGAGCATTTCTAGCATGTTTGGTTGAAATTGGAAATTTACATTTTTCACTTTTGTCAGACGTTTGTAATATTCTCACAATAAGCTAATTAGCTCAATTGGAGCATTTCTAGCATGTTTGGTTGAAATTGGAATTTTACATTTTTCACTTTTGTCAGACGTTTGTAATATTCTCACAATAAGCTAATTAGCTCAATTGGAGCATTTCTAGCATGTTTGGTTGAAATTGGAAATTTACATTTTTCACTTTTGTCAGACAATTGCAATATTCTCACAATAAGCTAGTTAGCTCAATTGGAGCATTTCTAGCATGTTTGGTTGAAATTGGAAGTTTACATTTTTCAGTTTTGTCAGACGTTTGTAATATTCTCACAATAAGCTAATTAGCTCAATTGGAGCATTTCTAGCGTGTTTGGTTGAAATTGGAAATTTACATTTTTCACTTTTGTCAGACATTTGCAATATTCTCACAATAAGCTAATTAGCTCAATTGGAGCATTTCTAGCATGTTTGGTTGAAATTGGAAATTTACATTTTTCACTTTTGTCAGACAATTGCAATATTCTCTCAATAAGCTAATTAGCTCAATTGGAGCATTTCTAGCATGTTTGGTTGAAATTGGAAATTTACATTTTTCAGTTTTGTCAGACGTTTGTAAAATTCTCAAAATAGGCTTATTTGCGCAATTGGAGCATTTCTAGCATGTTTGGTTAAAATAGGAAATTTACATTTTTCACTTTTGTCAGACGTTTGTAATATTCTCACAATAAGCTAATTAGCTCAATTGGAGCATTTCTAGCATGTTTGGTTGAAATTGGAAATTTACATTTTTCACTTTTGTCAGACGTTTGTAATATTCTCACAATAAGCTAATTAGCTCAATTGGAGCATTTCTAGCATGTTTGGTTGAAATTGGAAATTTACATTTTTCACTTTTGTCAGACATTTGCAATATTCTCACAATAAGCTAATTAGCTCAATTGGAGCATTTCTAGCATGTTTGGTTGAAATTGGAAATTTACATTTTTCACTTTTGTCAGACAATTGCAATATTCTCTCAATAAGCTAATTAGCTCAATTGGAGCATTTCTAGCATGTTTGGTTGAAATTGGAAATTTACATTTTTCAGTTTTGTCAGACGTTTGTAAAATTCTCAAAATAGGCTTATTTGCGCAATTTGAGCATTTCTAGCATATTTGGTTGAAATTGGAAATTTACATTTTTCAGTTTTGTCAGACGTTTGTAATATTCTCACAATAAGCTAATTAGCTCAATTGGAGCATTTCTAGCATGTTTGGTTGAAATTGGAAATTTACATTTTTCACTTTTGTCAGACAATTGCAATATTCTCTCAATAAGCTAATTAGCTTAATTGGAGCATTTCTAGCATGTTTGGTTGAAATTGGAAATTTACATTTTTCAGTTTTGTCAGACGTTTGTAAAATTCTTACAATAGGCTTATTTGCGCAATTTGAGCATTTCTAGCATGTTTGGTTGAAATTGGAAATTTACATTTTTCACTTTTGTCAGACGTTTGTAATATTCTCACAATAAGCTAATTAGCTCAATTGGAGCATTTCTAGCATGTTTGGTTGAAATTGGAAATTTACATTTTTCAGTTTTGTCAGACGTTTGTAATATTCTCACAATAAACTAATTAGCTCAATTGGAGCATTTCTAGCATGTTTGGTTGAAATTGGAAATTTACATTTTTCACTTTTGTCAGACAATTGCAATATTCTCACAATAAGCTAATTAGCTCAATTGGAGCATTTCTAGCATGTTTGGTTGAAATTGGAAATTTACATTTTTCACTTTTGTCAGACGTTTGTAATATTCTCACAATAAGCTAATTAGCTCAATTGGAGCATTTCTAGCATGTTTGGTTGAAATTGGAAATTTACATTTTTCAGTTTTGTCAGACGTTTGTAAAATTCTTACAGTAGGCTTATTTGCGCAATTTGACCATTTCTAGCATGTTTGGTTGAAATTGGAAATTTACATTTTTCACTTTTGTCAGACGTTTGTAATATTCTCACAATAAGCTAATTAGCTCAATTGGAGCATTTCTAGCATGTTTGGTTGAAATTGGAAATTTACATTTTTCACTTTTGTCAGACGTTTGTAATATTCTCACAATAAGCTAATTAGCTCAATTGGAGCATTTCTAGCATGTTTGGTTGAAATTGGAAATTTACATTTTTCACTTTTGTCAGACAATTGCAATATTCTCACAATAAGCTAATTAGCTCAATTGGAGCATTTCTAGCTTGTTTGGTTGAAACTGGAAATTTACATTTTTCAGTTTGGTCAGACGTTTGTAATATTCCCACAATAAGCTAATTAGCTCAATTGGAGCATTTCTAGCATGTTTGGTTGAAATTGGAAATTTACATTTTTCACTTTTGTCAGACGTTTGTAATATTCTCACAATAAGCTAATTAGCTCAATTGGAGCATTTCTAGCATGTTTGGTTGAAATTGGAAATTTACCTTTTTCACTTTTGTCAGACGTTTGTAATATTCTCACAATAAGCTAATTAGCTCAATTGGAGCATTTCTAGCATGTTCGGTTGAAATTGGAATTTTACATTTTTCACCTTTGTCAGACGTTTGTAATATTCTCACAATAAGCTAATTAGCTCAATTGGAGCATTTCTAGCATGTTTGGTTGAAATTGGAACTTTACATTTTTCACTTTTGTCAGACAATTGCAATATTCTCACAATAAGCTAATTAGCTCAATTGGAGCATTTCTAGCATGTTTAGTTGAAACTGGAAATTTACATTTTTCAGTTTTGTCAGACGTTTGTAATATTCTCACAATAAGCTAATTAGCTCAATTGGAGCATTTCTAGCATGTTTGGTTGAAATTGGAAATTTACATTTTTCACTTTTGTCAGACGTTTGTAATATTCTCACAATAAGCTAATTAGCTCAATTGGAGCATTTCTAGCATGTTTGGTTGAAATTGGAATTTTACATTTTTCACTTTTGTCAGACGTTTGTAATATTCTCACAATAAGCTAATTAGCTCAATTGGAGCATTTCTAGCATGTTTGGTTGAAATTGGAAATTTACATTTTTCACTTTTGTCAGACAATTGCAATATTCTCACAATAAGCTAATTAGCTCAATTGGAGCATTTCTAGCATGTTTGGTTGAAATTGGAAATTTACATTTTTCACTTTTGTCAGACGTTTGTAATATTCTCACAATAAGCTAATTAGCTCAATTGGAGCATTTCTAGCATGTTTGGTTGAAATTGGAAATTTACATTTTTCACTTTTGTCAGACAATTGCAATATTCTCACAATAAGCTAATTAGCTCAATTGGAGCATTTCTAGCATGTTTGGTTGAAATTGGAAATTTACATTTTTCAGTTTTGTCAGACGTTTGTAATATTCTCACAATAAGCTAATTAGCTCAATTGGAGCATTTCTAGCGTGTTTGGTTGAAATTGGAAATTTACATTTTTCACTTTTGTCAGACATTTGCAATATTCTCACAATAAGCTAATTAGCTCAATTGGAGCATTTCTAGCATGTTTGGTTGAAATTGGAAATTTACATTTTTCACTTTTGTCAGACAATTGCAATATTCTCTCAATAAGCTAATTAGCTCAATTGGAGCATTTCTAGCATGTTTGGTTGAAATTGGAAATTTACATTTTTCACTTTTCTCAGACGTTTGTAAAATTCTCAAAATAGGCTTATTTGCGCAATTTGAGCATTTCTAGCATGTTTGGTTGAAATTGGAAATTTACATTTTTCACTTTTGTCAGACGTTTGTAATATTCTCACAATAAGCTAATTAGCTCAATTGGAGCATTTCTAGCATGTTTGGTTGAAATTGGAAATTTACATTTTTCACTTTTGTCAGACAATTGCAATATTCTCTCAATAAGCTAATTAGCTTAATTGGAGCATTTCTAGCATGTTTGGTTGAAATTGGAAATTTACATTTTTCAGTTTTGTCAGACGTTTGTAAAATTCTTACAATAGGCTTATTTGCGCAATTTGAGCATTTCTAGCATGTTTGGTTGAAATTGGAAATTTACATTTTTCACTTTTGTCAGACGTTTGTAATATTCTCACAATAAGCTAATTAGCTCAATTGGAGCATTTCTAGCATGTTTGGTTGAAATTGGAAATTTACATTTTTCAGTTTTGTCAGACGTTTGTAATATTCTCACAATAAACTAATTAGCTCAGTTGGAGCATTTCTAGCATGTTTAGTTGAAATTGGAAAATTACATTTTTCACTTCTGTCAGACAGTTGCAATATTCTCACAATAAGCTAATTAGCTTAATTGGAGCATTTCTAGCATGTTTGGTTGAAATTGGAAATTTACATTTTTCAGTTTTGTCAGACGTTTGTAATATTCTCACAATAAACTAATTAGCTCAATTGGAGCATTTCTAGCATGTTTAGTTGAAATTGGAAATTTACATTTTTCACTTTTGTAAGACAATTGCAATATTCTCTCAATAAGCTAATTAGCTCAATTGGAGCATTTCTAGCATGTTTGGTTGAAATTGGAAATTTACATTTTTCAGTTTTGTCAGACGTTTGTAAAATTCTTACAGTAGGCTTATTTGCGCAATTTGAGCATTTCTAGCATGTTTGGTTGAAACTGGAAATTTACATTTTTCACTTTTGTCAGACAATTGCAATATTCTCACAATAAGCTAATTAGCTCAATTGGAGCATTTCTAGCATGTTTGGTTGAAATTGAAAATTTACATTTTTCAGTTTTGTCAGACGTTTGTAAAATTCTTACAGTAGGCTTTTTCGCGCAATTGGAGCATTTCTAGCATGTTTGGTTGAAATTGGAAATTCACATTTTTCAGTTTTTTCAGACGTTTGTAATATTTTCACAATAAGCTAATTAGCTCAATTGGAGCATTTCTAGCATGTTTGGTTGAAATTGGAAATTTACATTTTTCACTTTTGTCAGACGTTTGTAAAATTCTTACAGTAGGCTTATTTGCGCACTTTGAGCATTTCTAGCATGTTTGGTTGAAATTGGAAATTTACATTTTTCACTTTTGTCAGACGTTTGTAATATTCTCACAATGAGCTAATTAGCTCAATTGGAACATTTCTAGCATGTTTGGTTGAAACTGGAAATTTACATTTTTCAGTTTTGTCAGACGTTTGTAATATTCCCACAATAAGCTAATTAGCTCAATTGGAGCATTTCTAGCATGTTTGGTTGAAATTGGAAATGTACATTTTTCACTTTGGTCAGACGTTTGTAATATTCTCACAATAAGCTAATTAGCTCAATTGGAGCATTTCTAGCATGTTTGGTTGAAATTGGAAATTTACATTTTTCACTTTTGTCAGACAATTGCAATATTCTCACAATAAGCTAATTAGCTCAATTGGAACATTTCTAGCATGTTTGGTTGAAATTGGAAATTTACATTTTTCACTTTTGTCAGACGTTTGTAATATTCTCACAATAAGCTAATTAGCTCAATTGGAGCATTTCTAGCATGTTTGGTTGAAATTGGAAATTTACATTTTTCACTTTTGTCAGACAATTGTAATATTCTCACAATAAGCTAATTAGCTCAATTGGAGCATTTCTAGCATGTTTGGTTGAAATTGGAAATTTACATTTTTCACTTTTGTCAGACGTTTGTAATATTCTCACAATAAGCTAATTAGCTCAATTGGAGCATTTCTAGCATGTTTGGTTGAAATTGGAAATTTACATTTTTCACTTTTGTCAGACGTTTGTAATATTCTCACAATAAGCTAATTAGCTCAATTGGAGCTCCAATTGAGCTAATTAGCTTATTGTGAGAATATTGCAATTGTCTGACAAAAGTGAAAAATGTAAATTTCCAATTTCAACCAAACATGCTAGAAATGCTCCAATTGAGCTAATTAGCTTATTGTGAGAATATTGCAATTGTCTGACAAAAGTGAAAAATGTAAATTTCCAATTTCAACCAAACATGCTAGAAATGCTCCAATTGAGCTAATTAGCTTATTGAGAGAATATTGCAATTGTCTGACAAAAGTGAAAAATGTAAATTTCCAATTTCAACCAAACATGCTAGAAATGCTCCAATTGAGCTAATTAGCTTATTGTGAGAATATTACAAACATCTGACAAAACTGAAAAATGTAAATTATCAATTTCAACCAAACATGCTAGAAATGCTCAAAGTGCGCAAATAAGCCTACTGTAGGAATTTTACAAACGTCTGACAAAACTGAAAAATGTAAATTTCCAATTTCAACCAAACGTGCTAGAAATGCTCCAATTGAGCTAATTAGCTTATTGTGAGAATATTACAAACGTCTGACAAAACTGAAAAATGTAAATTTTCAATTTCAACCAAACATGCTAGAAATGCTCCAATTGAGCTAATTAGCTTATTGTGAGAATATTACAAACGTCTGACAAAACTGAAAAATGTAAATTTCCAATTTCAACCAAACATGCTAGAAATGCTCCAATTGAGCTAATTAGCTTATTGTGAGAATATTGCAATTGTCTGACAAAAGTGAAAAATGTAAATTTCCAATTTTAACCAAACATGCTAGAAATGCTCCAATTGAGCTAATTAGCTTATTGTGAGAATATTACAAACGTCTGACAAAACTGAAAAATGTAAATTTCCAATTTCAACCAAACATGCTAGATATGCTCCAATTGAGCTAATTAGCTTATTGTGAGAATATTGCAATTGTCTGACAAAAGGGAAAAATGTAAATTTCCAATTTTAACCAAACATGCTAGAAATGCTCCAATTGAGCTAATTAGCTTATTGTGAGAATATTACAAACGTCTGACAACACTGAAAAATGTAAATTTCCAATTTCAACCAAACATGCTAGAAATGCTCCAATTGAGCTAATTAGCTTATTGCGAGAATATTGCAAATGTCTGACAAAAGTGAAAAATGTAAATTTCCAATTTGAACCAAACATGCTAGAAATGCTCCAATTGAGCTAATTAGCTTATTGTGAGAATATTACAAACGTCTGACAAAAGTGAAAAATGTAAATTTCCAATTTCAACCAAACATGCTAGAAATGCTCAAATTGCGCAAATAAGCCTACTGTAGGAATTTTACAAACGTCTGACAAAAGTGAAAAATGTAAATTTCCAATTTCAACCAAACATGCTAGAAATGCTCCAATTGAGCTAATTAGCTTATTGTGAGAATATTACAAACGTCTGACAACACTGAAAAATGTAAATTTCCAATTTCAACCAAACATGCTAGAAATGCTCCAATTGAGCTAATTAGCTTATTGTGAGAATATTGCAATTGTCTGACAACACTGAAAAATGTAAATTTCCAATATCAACCAAACATGCTAGAAATGCTTCAATTGAGCTAATTAGCTTATTGTGAGAATATTAAAAACGTCTGACAAAACTGAAAAATGTAATTTTCCAATTTCAACCAAACATGCTAGAAATGCTCCAATTGAGCTAATTAGCTTATTGTGAGAATATTACAAACGTCTGACCAAACTGAAAAATGTAAATTTCCAATTTCAACCAAACATGCTAGAAATGCTCCAATTGAGCTAATTAGCTTATTGTGAGAATATTGCAATTGTCTGACAAAAGTGAAAAATGTAAATTTCCATTTTTAACCAAACATGCTAGAAATGCTCCAATTGAGCTAATTAGCTTATTGTGAGAATATTACAAACGTCTGACAAAAGTGAAAAATGTAAATTTCCAATTTCAACCAAACATGCTAGAAATGCTCCAATTGAGCTAATTAGCTTATTGTGAGAATATTACAAACGTCTGACAAAAGTGAAAAATGTAAATTTCCAATTTCAACCAAACATGCTAGAAATGCTCCAATTGAGCTAATTAGCTTATTGAGAGAATATTGCAGTTGTCTGACAAAAGTGCAAAATGTAAATTTGCAATTTCAACCAAACATGCTAGAAATGCTCCAATTGAGCTAATTAGCTTATTGCGAGAGTATTACAAACGTCTGACAAACATGATAAATATAAATTTCCAATTTCAACCAAACATGCTAGAAATGCTCCAATTGAGCTAATTAGCTTATTGTGAGAATATTACAAACGTCTGACAAAACTGAAAAATGTAAATTTCCAATTTCAACCAAACATGCTAGAAATGCTCCAATTGAGCTAATTAGCTTATTGAGAGAATATTGTAATTGTCTGACAAAAGTGAAAAATGTAAATTTCCAATTTCAACCAAACATGCTAGAAATGCTCCAATTGAGCTAATTAGCTTATTGAGAGAATATTACAAACGTCTGACAACACTGAAAAATGTAAATTTCCAATTTCAACCAAACATGTTAGAAATGCTCCAATTGAGCTAATTAGCTTATTGTGAGAATATTGCAATTGTCTGACAAAAGTGAAAAATGTAAATTTCCAATTTCAACCAAACATTCTAGAAATGCTCCAATTGAGCTAATTAGCTTATTGTGAGAATATTACAAACATCTGACAAAAGTGAAAAATTTAAATTTCCAATTTCAACCAAACATGATAGAAATGCTCCAATTGAGCTAATTAGCTTATTGTGAGAATATTACAAACGTCTGACAAAACTGAAAAATGTAAATTTCCAATTTCAACCAAACATGCTAGAAATGCTCCAATTGAGCTAATTAGCTTATTGTGAGAATATTACAAACGTCTGACAAAACTGAAAAATGTAAATTTCCAATTTCAACCAAACATGCTAGAAATGCTCCAATTGAGCTAATTAGCTTATTGTGAGAATATTGCAATTGTCTGACAAAAGTGAAAAATGTAAATTTCCAATTTCAACCAAACATGTTAGAAATGCTCCAATTGAGCTAATTAGCTTATTGTGAGAGTATTACAAACGTCTGACAAACATGATAAATGTAAATTTCCAATTTCAACCAAACATGCTAGAAATGCTCTAATTGAGCTAATTAGCTTATTGTGAGAATATTACAAACGTCTGACAAAACTGAAAAATGTAAATTTCCAATTTCAACCAAACATGCTAGAAATGCTCCAATTGAGCTAATTAGCTTATTGTGAGAATATTAAAAACGTCTGACAAAAGTGAAAAATGTAAATTTCCAATTTCAACCAAACATGCTAGAAATGCTCCAATTGAGCTAATTAGCTTATTGTGAGAATATTACAAACGTCTGACAAAACTGAAAAATGTAAATTTCCAATTTCAACCAAACATGCTAGAAATGCTCTAATTGAGCTAATTAGCTTATTGTGAGAATATTTCAATTGTCTGATAAAAGTGAAAAATGTAAATTTCCAATTTCAACCAAACATGCTAGAAATGCTCCAATTGAGCTAATTAGCTTATTGTGAGAATATTACAAACGTCTGACAAAACTGAAAAATGTAAATTTCCAATTTCAACCAAACATGCTAGAAATGCTCCAATTGAGCTAATTAGCTTATTGTGAGAATATTACAAACGTCTGACAAACATGATAAATATAAATTTCCAATTTCAACCAAACAAGCTAGAAATGCTCAAATTGAGCTAATTAGCTTATTGTGAGAATATTACAAACATCTGACAAAACTGAAAAATGTAAATTTCCAATTTCAACCAAACATGCTAGAAATGCTCAAATTGCGCAAATAAGCCTACTGTAGGAATTTTACAAACGTCTGACAAAACTGAAAAATGTAAATTTCCAATTTCAACCAAACATGCTAGAAATGCTCCAATTGAGCTAATTAGCTTATTGTGAGAATATTACAAACGTCTGACAAAAGTGAAAAATGTAAATTTCCAATTTCAACCAAACATGCTAGAAATGCTCAAATTGCGCAAATAAGCCTACTGTAGGAATTTTACAAACGTCTGACAAAAGTGAAAAATGTACATTTCCAATTTCAACCAAACATGCTAGATATGCTCCAATTGAGCTAATTGGCTTATTGCGAGAATATTGCAATTGTCTGACAAAAGTGAAAAATGTAAATTTCCAATTTCAACCAAACATGCTAGAAATGCTCCAATTGAGCTAATTAGCTTATTGTGAGAATATTGCAATTGTCTGACAAAAGTGAAAAATGTAAATTTCCAATTTTAACCAAACATGCTAGAAATGCTCCAATTGAGCTAATTAGCTTATTGTGAGAATATTACAAACGTCTGACAAAACTGAAAAATGTAAATTTCCAATTTCAACCAAACATGCTAGATATGCTCCAATTGAGCTAATTAGCTTATTGTGAGAATATTGCAATTGTCTGACAAAAGTGAAAAATGTAAATTTCCAATTTTAACCAAACATGCTAGAAATGCTCCAATTGAGCTAATTAGCTTATTGTGAGAATATTACAAACGTCTGACAACACTGAAAAATGTAAATTTCCAATTTCAACCAAACATGCTAGAAATGCTCCAATTGAGCTAATTAGCTTATTGCGAGAATATTGCAATTGTCTGACAAAAGTGAAAAATGTAAATTTCCAATTTGAACCAAACATGCTAGAAATGCTCCAATTGAGCTAATTAGCTTATTGTGAGAATATTACAAACGTCTGACAAAAGTGAAAAATGTAAATTTCCAATTTCAACCAAACATGCTAGAAATGCTCAAATTGCGCAAATAAGCCTACTGTAGGAATTTTACAAACGTCTGACAAAAGTGAAAAATGTAAATTTCCAATTTCAACCAAACATGCTAGAAATGCTCCAATTGAGCTAATTAGCTTATTGTGAGAATATTACAAACGTCTGACAAAACTGAAAAATGTAAATTTCCAATTTCAACCAAACATGCTAGAAATGCTCCAATTGAGCTAATTAGCTTATTGTGAGAACATTGCAATTGTCTGACAAAAGTGAAAAATGTAAATTTCCAATATCAACCAAACATGCTAGAAATGCTCCAATTGAGCTAATTAGCTTATTGTGAGAATATTAAAAACGTCTGACAAAACTGAAAAATGTAATATTCCAATTTCAACCAAACATGCTAGAAATGCTCCAATTGAGCTAATTAGCTTATTGTGAGAATATTACAAACTTCTGACCAAACTGAAAAATGTAAATTTCCAATTTGAACCAAACATGCTAGAAATGCTCCAATTGAGCTAATTAGCTTATTGTGAGAATATTACAAACGTCTGACCAAACTGAAAAATGTAAATTTCCAATTTCAACCAAACATGCTAGAAATGCTCAAATTGCGCAAATAAGCCTACTATAGGAATTTTACAAACGTCTGACAAAAGTGAAAAATGTAAATTTCCTATTTCCACCAAACATGCTAGATATGCTCCAATTGAGCTAATTAGCTTATTGCGAGAATATTGCAATTGTCTGACAAAAGTGAAAAATGTAAATTTCCAATTTCAACCAAACATGATAGAAATGCTCCAATTGAGCTAATTAGCTTATTGTGAGAATATTACAAACATCTGACAAAAGTGAAAAATGTAAATTTCCAATTTCAACCAAACATGATAGAAATGCTCCAATTGAGCTAATTAGCTTATTGTGAGAATATTACAAACGTCTGACAAAACTGAAAAATGTAAATTTCCAATTTCAACCAAACATGCTAGAAATGCTCCAATTGAGCTAATTAGCTTATTGAGAGAATATTGCAATTGTCTGACAAAAGTGAAAAATGTAAATTTGCAATTTCAACCAAACATGCTAGAAATGCTCCAATTGAGCTAATTAGCTTATTGCGAGAGTATTACAAACTTCTGACAAACATGATAAATTTAAATTTCCAATTTCAACCAAACATGCTAGAAATGCTCCAATTGAGCTAATTAGCTTATTGTGAGAATATTACAAACGTCTGACAAAACTGAAAAATGTAAATTTCCAATTTCAACCAAACATGCTAGAAATGCTCCAATTGAGCTAATTAGCTTATTGAGAGAATATTGCAATTGTCTGACAAAAGTGAAAAATGTAAATTTCCAATTTCAACCAAACATGTTAGAAATGCTCCAATTGAGCTAATTAGCTTATTGTGAGAGTATTACAAACGTCTGACAAACATGATAAATGTAAATTTCCAATTTCAACCAAACATGCTAGAAATGCTCTAATTGAGCTAATTAGCTTATTGTGAGAATATTACAAACGTCTGACAAAACTGAAAAATGTAAATTTCCAATTTCAACCAAACATGCTAGAAATGCTCCAATTGAGCTAATTAGCTTATTGCGAGAATATTGCAATTGTCTGACAAAAGTGAAAAATGTAAATTTCCAATTTGAACCAAACATGCTAGAAATGCTCCAATTGAGCTAATTAGCTTATTGTGAGAATATTACAAACGTCTGACAAAACTGAAAAATGTAAATTTCCAATTTCAACCAAACATGCTAGAAATGCTCCAATTGAGCTAATTAGCTTATTGTGAGAATATTGCAATTGTCTGACAAAAGTGAAAAATGTAAATTTCCAATTTTAACCAAACATGCTAGAAATGCTCCAATTGAGCTAATTAGCTTATTGTGAGAATATTACAAACGTCTGACAAAACTGAAAAATGTAAATTTCCAATTTCAACCAAACATGCTAGATATGCTCCAATTGAGCTAATTAGCTTATTGTGAGAATATTGCAATTGTCTGACAAAAGTGAAAAATGTAAATTTCCAATTTTAACCAAACATGCTAGAAATGCTCCAATTGAGCTAATTAGCTTATTGTGAGAATATTACAAACGTCTGACAACACTGAAAAATGTAAATTTCCAATTTCAACCAAACATGCTAGAAATGCTCCAATTGAGCTAATTAGCTTATTGCGAGAATATTGCAATTGTCTGACAAAAGTGAAAAATGTAAATTTCCAATTTGAACCAAACATGCTAGAAATGCTCCAATTGAGCTAATTAGCTTATTGTGAGAATATTACAAACGTCTGACAAAAGTGAAAAATGTAAATTTCCAATTTCAACCAAACATGCTAGAAATGCTCAAATTGCGCAAATAAGCCTACTGTAGGAATTTTACAAACGTCTGACAAAAGTGAAAAATGTAAATTTCCAATTTCAACCAAACATGCTAGAAATGCTCCAATTGAGCTAATTAGCTTATTGTGAGAATATTACAAACGTCTGACAAAACTGAAAAATGTAAATTTCCAATTTCAACCAAACATGCTAGAAATGCTCCAATTGAGCTAATTAGCTTATTGTGAGAACATTGCAATTGTCTGACAAAAGTGAAAAATGTAAATTTCCAATATCAACCAAACATGCTAGAAATGCTCCAATTGAGCTAATTAGCTTATTGTGAGAATATTAAAAACGTCTGACAAAACTGAAAAATGTAATTTTCCAATTTCAACCAAACATGCTAGAAATGCTCCAATTGAGCTAATTAGCTTATTGTGAGAACATTGCAATTGTCTGACAAAAGTGAAAAATGTAAATTTCCAATTTCAACCAAACATGCTAGAAATGCTCCAATTGAGCTAATTAGCTTATTGCGAGAGTATTACAAACTTCTGACGAACATGATAAATGTAAATTTCCAATTTCAACCAAACATGCTAGAAATGCTCCAATTGAGCTAATTAGCTTATTGTGAGAATATTACAAACGTCTGACAAAACTGAAAAATGTAAATTTCCAATTTCAACCAAACATGCTAGAAATGCTCCAATTGAGCTAATTAGCTTATTGAGAGAATATTGCAATTGTCTGACAAAAGTGAAAAATGTAAATTTCCAATTTCAACCAAACATGTTAGAAATGCTCCAATTGAGCTAATTAGCTTATTGTGAGAGTATTACAAACGTCTGACAAACATGATTAATGTAAATTTCCAATTTCAACCAAACATGCTAGAAATGCTCTAATTGAGCTAATTAGCTTATTGTGAGAATATTACAAACGTCTGACAAAACTGAAAAATGTAAATTTCCAATTTCAACCAAACATGCTAGAAATGCTCCAATTGAGCTAATTAGCTTATTGCGAGAATATTGCAATTGTCTGACAAAAGTGAAAAATGTAAATTTCCAATTTGAACCAAACATGCTAGAAATGCTCCAATTGAGCTAATTAGCTTATTGTGAGAATATTACAAACGTCTGACAAAAGTGAAAAATGTAAACTTCCAATTTCAACCAAACATGCTAGAAATGCTCAAATTGCGCAAATAAGCCTACTGTAGGAATTTTACAAACGTCTGACAAAAGTGAAAAATGTAAATTTCCAATTTCAACCAAACATGCTAGAAATGCTCCAATTGAGCTAATTAGCTTATTGTGAGAATATTGCAATTGTCTGACAAAAGTGAAAATGTAAATTTCCAATATCAACCAAACATGCTAGAAATGCTCCAATTGAGCTAATTAGCTTATTGTGAGAATATTAAAAACGTCTGACAAAACTGAAAAATGTAATTTTCCAATTTCAACCAAACATGCTAGAAATGCTCCAATTGAGCTAATTAGCTTATTGTGAGAATATTACAAACGTCTGACCAAACTGAAAAATGTAAATTTCCAATTTCAACCAAACATGCTAGAAATGCTCCAATTGAGCTAATTAGCTTATTGTGAGAATATTACAAACGTCTGACAAAAGTGAAAAATGTAAATTTCCAATTTCAACCAAACATGCTAGAAATGCTCCAATTGAGCTAATTAGCTTATTGTGAGGATATTGCAATTGTCTGACAAAAGTGAAAAATTTAAATTTACAATTTCAACCAAACATGCTAGAAATGCTCCAATTGAGCTAATTAGCATATTGTGAAAATATTGCAATTGTCTGACAAAAGTGAAAAATGTAAATTTCCAATTTCAACCAAACATGCTAGAAATGCTCCAATTGAGCTAATTAGCTTATTGTGAGAATATTACAAACGTCTGACAAAACTGAAAAATGTAAATTTCCAATTTCAACCAAACATGCTAGAAATGCTCCAATTGAGCTAATTAGCTTATTGTGAGGATATTGCAATTGTCTGACAAAAGTGAAAAATTTAAATTTACAATTTCAACCAAACATGCTAGAAATGCTCCAATTGAGCTAATTAGCATATTGTGAAAATATTGCAATTGTCTGACAAAAGTGAAAAATGTAAATTTCCAATTTCAACCAAACATGCTAGAAATGCTCCAATTGAGCTAATTAGCTTATTGTGAGAATATTACAAACGTCTGACAAAACTGAAAAATGTAAATTTCCAATTTCAACCAAACATGCTAGAAATGCTCCAATTGAGCTAATTAGCTTATTGTGAGAATATTACAAACGTCTGACAAAACTGAAAAATGTAAATTTCCAATTTCAACCAAACATGCTAGAAATGCTCCAATTGAGCAAATTAGCTTATTGTGAGAATATTGCAATTGCCTGACAAAAGTGAAAAATGTAAATTTCCATTTTTAACCAAACATGCTAGAAATGCTCCAATTGAGCTAATTAGCTTATTGTGAGAATATTACTAACGTCTGACAACACTGAAAAATGTAAATTTCCAATTTCAACCAAACATGCTAGAAATGCTCCAATTGAGCTAATTAGCTTATTGTGAGAATATTGCAATTGTCTGACAAAAGTGAAAAATGTAAATTTCCAATTTCAACCAAACATGCTAGAAATGCTCCAATTGAGCTAATTAGCTTATTGTGAGAATATTACAAACGTCTGACAAAAGTGAAAAATGTAAATTTCCAATTTCAACCAAACATGCTAGAAATGCTCCAATTGAGCTAATTAGCTTATTGTGAGGATATTGCAATTGTCTGACATAAGTGAAAAATTTAAATTTACAATTTCAACCAAACATGCTAGAAATGCTCCAATTGAGCTAATTAGCATATTGTGAAAATATTGCAATTGTCTGACAAAAGTGAAAAATGTAAATTTCCAATTTCAACCAAACATGCTAGAAATGCTCCAATTGAGCTAATTAGCTTATTGTGAGAATATTACAAACGTCTGACAAAACTGAAAAATGTAAATTTCCAATTTCAACCAAACATGCTAGAAATGCTCCAATTGAGCTAATTAGCTTATTGTGAGAATATTGCAATTGTCTGACAAAAGTGAAAAATGTAAATTTCCATTTTTAACCAAACATGCTAGAAATGCTCCAATTGAGCTAATTAGCTTATTGTGAGAATATTACTAACGTCTGACAACACTGAAAAATGTAAATTTCCAATTTCAACCAAACATGCTAGAAATGCTCCAATTGAGCTAATTAGCTTATTGTGAGAATATTGCAATTGTCTGACAAAAGTGAAAAATGTAAATTTCCAATTTCAACCAAACATGCTAGAAATGCTCCAATTGAGCAAATTAGCTTATTGTGAGAATATTGCAATTGCCTGACAAAAGTGAAAAATGTAAATTTCCATTTTCAACCAAACATGCTAGAAATGCTCCAATTGAGCTAATTAGCATATTGTGAGAATATTACAAACGTCTGACAAAAGTGAAAAATGTAAATTTCCAATTTCAACCAAACATGCTAGAAATGCTCCAATTGAGCTAATTAGCTTATTGTGAGGATATTGCAATTGTCTGACAAAAGTGAAAAATTTAAATTTACAATTTCAACCAAACATGCTAGAAATGCTCCAATTGAGCTAATTAGCATATTGTGAAAATATTGCAATTGTCTGACAAAAGTGAAAAATGTAAATTTCCAATTTCAACCAAACATGCTAGAAATGCTCCAATTGAGCTAATTAGCTTATTGTGAGAATATTACAAACGTCTGACAAAACTGAAAAATGTAAATTTCCAATTTCAACCAAACATGCTAGAAATGCTCCAATTGAGCAAATTAGCTTATTGTGAGAGTATTGCAATTGTCTGACAAAAGTGAAAAATGTAAATTTCCAATATCAACCAAACATGCTAGAAATGCTCCAATTGAGCTAATTAGCTTATTGTGAGAATATTAAAAACGTCTGACAAAACTGAAAAATGTAATTTTCCAATTTCAACCAAACATGCTAGAAATGCTCCAATTGAGCTAATTAGCTTATTGTGAGAATATTACAAACGTCTGACCAAACTGAAAAATGTAAATTTCCAATTTCAACCAAACATGCTAGAAATGCTCCAATTGAGCTAATTAGCTTATTGTGAGAATATTGCAATTGTCTGACAAAAGTGAAAAATGTAAATTTCCATTTTTAACCAAACATGCTAGAAATGCTCCAATTGAGCTAATTAGCTTATTGTGAGAATATTACTAACGTCTGACAACACTGAAAAATGTAAATTTCCAATTTCAACCAAACATGCTAGAAATGCTCCAATTGAGCTAATTAGCTTATTGTGAGGATATTGCAATTGTCTGACAAAAGTGAAAAATTTAAATTTACAATTTCAACCAAACATGCTAGAAATGCTCCAAATGAGCTAATTAGCATATTGTGAAAATATTGCAATTGTCTGACAAAAGTGAAAAATGTAAATTTCCAATTTCAACCAAACATGCTAGAAATGCTCCAATTGAGCTAATTAGCTTATTGTGAGAATATTACAAACGTCTGACAAAACTGAAAAATGTAAATTTCCAATTTCAACCAAACATGCTAGAAATGCTCCAATTGAGCTAATTAGCTTATTGTGAGAATATTACAAACGTCTGACAAAACTGAAAAATGTAAATTTCCAATTTCAACCAAACATGCTAGAAATGCTCCAATTGAGCTAATTAGCTTATTGTGAGAGTATTACAAACGTCTGACAAACATGATAAATGTAAATTTCCAATTTCAACCAAACATGCTAGAAATGCTCTAATTGAGCTAATTAGCTTATTGTGAGAATATTACAAACGTCTGACAAAACTGAAAAATGTAAATTTCCAATTTCAACCAAACATGCTAGAAATGCTCCAATTGAGCTAATTAGCTTATTGCGAGAATATTGCAATTGTCTGACAAAAGTGAAAAATGTAAATTTCCAATTTGAACCAAACATGCTAGAAATGCTCCAATTGAGCTAATTAGCTTATTGTGAGAATATTACAAACGTCTGACAAAACTGAAAAATGTAAATTTCCAATTTCAACCAAACATGCTAGAAATGCTCCAATTGAGCTAATTAGCTTATTGTGAGAATATTGCAATTGTCTGACAAAAGTGAAAAATGTAAATTTCCAATTTTAACCAAACATGCTAGAAATGCTCCAATTGAGCTAATTAGCTTATTGTGAGAATATTACAAACGTCTGACAAAACTGAAAAATGTAAATTTCCAATTTCAACCAAACATGCTAGATATGCTCCAATTGAGCTAATTAGCTTATTGTGAGAATATTGCAATTGTCTGACAAAAGTGAAAAATGTAAATTTCCAATTTTAACCAAACATGCTAGAAATGCTCCAATTGAGCTAATTAGCTTATTGTGAGAATATTACAAACGTCTGACAACACTGAAAAATGTAAATTTCCAATTTCAACCAAACATGCTAGAAATGCTCCAATTGAGCTAATTAGCTTATTGCGAGAATATTGCAATTGTCTGACAAAAGTGAAAAATGTAAATTTCCAATTTGAACCAAACATGCTAGAAATGCTCCAATTGAGCTAATTAGCTTATTGTGAGAATATTACAAACGTCTGACAAAAGTGAAAAATGTAAATTTCCAATTTCAACCAAACATGCTAGAAATGCTCAAATTGCGCAAATAAGCCTACTGTAGGAATTTTACAAACGTCTGACAAAAGTGAAAAATGTAAATTTCCAATTTCAACCAAACATGCTAGAAATGCTCCAATTGAGCTAATTAGCTTATTGTGAGAATATTACAAACGTCTGACAAAACTGAAAAATGTAAATTTCCAATTTCAACCAAACATGCTAGAAATGCTCCAATTGAGCTAATTAGCTTATTGTGAGAACATTGCAATTGTCTGACAAAAGTGAAAAATGTAAATTTCCAATATCAACCAAACATGCTAGAAATGCTCCAATTGAGCTAATTAGCTTATTGTGAGAATATTAAAAACGTCTGACAAAACTGAAAAATGTAATTTTCCAATTTCAACCAAACATGCTAGAAATGCTCCAATTGAGCTAATTAGCTTATTGTGAGAACATTGCAATTGTCTGACAAAAGTGAAAAATGTAAATTTCCAATTTCAACCAAACATGCTAGAAATGCTCCAATTGAGCTAATTAGCTTATTGCGAGAGTATTACAAACTTCTGACGAACATGATAAATGTAAATTTCCAATTTCAACCAAACATGCTAGAAATGCTCCAATTGAGCTAATTAGCTTATTGTGAGAATATTACAAACGTCTGACAAAACTGAAAAATGTAAATTTCCAATTTCAACCAAACATGCTAGAAATGCTCCAATTGAGCTAATTAGCTTATTGAGAGAATATTGCAATTGTCTGACAAAAGTGAAAAATGTAAATTTCCAATTTCAACCAAACATGTTAGAAATGCTCCAATTGAGCTAATTAGCTTATTGTGAGAGTATTACAAACGTCTGACAAACATGATTAATGTAAATTTCCAATTTCAACCAAACATGCTAGAAATGCTCTAATTGAGCTAATTAGCTTATTGTGAGAATATTACAAACGTCTGACAAAACTGAAAAATGTAAATTTCCAATTTCAACCAAACATGCTAGAAATGCTCCAATTGAGCTAATTAGCTTATTGCGAGAATATTGCAATTGTCTGACAAAAGTGAAAAATGTAAATTTCCAATTTGAACCAAACATGCTAGAAATGCTCCAATTGAGCTAATTAGCTTATTGTGAGAATATTACAAACGTCTGACAAAAGTGAAAAATGTAAACTTCCAATTTCAACCAAACATGCTAGAAATGCTCAAATTGCGCAAATAAGCCTACTGTAGGAATTTTACAAACGTCTGACAAAAGTGAAAAATGTAAATTTCCAATTTCAACCAAACATGCTAGAAATGCTCCAATTGAGCTAATTAGCTTATTGTGAGAATATTGCAATTGTCTGACAAAAGTGAAAATGTAAATTTCCAATATCAACCAAACATGCTAGAAATGCTCCAATTGAGCTAATTAGCTTATTGTGAGAATATTAAAAACGTCTGACAAAACTGAAAAATGTAATTTTCCAATTTCAACCAAACATGCTAGAAATGCTCCAATTGAGCTAATTAGCTTATTGTGAGAATATTACAAACGTCTGACCAAACTGAAAAATGTAAATTTCCAATTTCAACCAAACATGCTAGAAATGCTCCAATTGAGCTAATTAGCTTATTGTGAGAATATTACAAACGTCTGACAAAAGTGAAAAATGTAAATTTCCAATTTCAACCAAACATGCTAGAAATGCTCCAATTGAGCTAATTAGCTTATTGTGAGGATATTGCAATTGTCTGACAAAAGTGAAAAATTTAAATTTACAATTTCAACCAAACATGCTAGAAATGCTCCAATTGAGCTAATTAGCATATTGTGAAAATATTGCAATTGTCTGACAAAAGTGAAAAATGTAAATTTCCAATTTCAACCAAACATGCTAGAAATGCTCCAATTGAGCTAATTAGCTTATTGTGAGAATATTACAAACGTCTGACAAAACTGAAAAATGTAAATTTCCAATTTCAACCAAACATGCTAGAAATGCTCCAATTGAGCTAATTAGCTTATTGTGAGGATATTGCAATTGTCTGACAAAAGTGAAAAATTTAAATTTACAATTTCAACCAAACATGCTAGAAATGCTCCAATTGAGCTAATTAGCATATTGTGAAAATATTGCAATTGTCTGACAAAAGTGAAAAATGTAAATTTCCAATTTCAACCAAACATGCTAGAAATGCTCCAATTGAGCTAATTAGCTTATTGTGAGAATATTACAAACGTCTGACAAAACTGAAAAATGTAAATTTCCAATTTCAACCAAACATGCTAGAAATGCTCCAATTGAGCTAATTAGCTTATTGTGAGAATATTACAAACGTCTGACAAAACTGAAAAATGTAAATTTCCAATTTCAACCAAACATGCTAGAAATGCTCCAATTGAGCAAATTAGCTTATTGTGAGAATATTGCAATTGCCTGACAAAAGTGAAAAATGTAAATTTCCATTTTTAACCAAACATGCTAGAAATGCTCCAATTGAGCTAATTAGCTTATTGTGAGAATATTACTAACGTCTGACAACACTGAAAAATGTAAATTTCCAATTTCAACCAAACATGCTAGAAATGCTCCAATTGAGCTAATTAGCTTATTGTGAGAATATTGCAATTGTCTGACAAAAGTGAAAAATGTAAATTTCCAATTTCAACCAAACATGCTAGAAATGCTCCAATTGAGCTAATTAGCTTATTGTGAGAATATTACAAACGTCTGACAAAAGTGAAAAATGTAAATTTCCAATTTCAACCAAACATGCTAGAAATGCTCCAATTGAGCTAATTAGCTTATTGTGAGGATATTGCAATTGTCTGACATAAGTGAAAAATTTAAATTTACAATTTCAACCAAACATGCTAGAAATGCTCCAATTGAGCTAATTAGCATATTGTGAAAATATTGCAATTGTCTGACAAAAGTGAAAAATGTAAATTTCCAATTTCAACCAAACATGCTAGAAATGCTCCAATTGAGCTAATTAGCTTATTGTGAGAATATTACAAACGTCTGACAAAACTGAAAAATGTAAATTTCCAATTTCAACCAAACATGCTAGAAATGCTCCAATTGAGCTAATTAGCTTATTGTGAGAATATTGCAATTGTCTGACAAAAGTGAAAAATGTAAATTTCCATTTTTAACCAAACATGCTAGAAATGCTCCAATTGAGCTAATTAGCTTATTGTGAGAATATTACTAACGTCTGACAACACTGAAAAATGTAAATTTCCAATTTCAACCAAACATGCTAGAAATGCTCCAATTGAGCTAATTAGCTTATTGTGAGAATATTGCAATTGTCTGACAAAAGTGAAAAATGTAAATTTCCAATTTCAACCAAACATGCTAGAAATGCTCCAATTGAGCAAATTAGCTTATTGTGAGAATATTGCAATTGCCTGACAAAAGTGAAAAATGTAAATTTCCATTTTCAACCAAACATGCTAGAAATGCTCCAATTGAGCTAATTAGCATATTGTGAGAATATTACAAACGTCTGACAAAAGTGAAAAATGTAAATTTCCAATTTCAACCAAACATGCTAGAAATGCTCCAATTGAGCTAATTAGCTTATTGTGAGGATATTGCAATTGTCTGACAAAAGTGAAAAATTTAAATTTACAATTTCAACCAAACATGCTAGAAATGCTCCAATTGAGCTAATTAGCATATTGTGAAAATATTGCAATTGTCTGACAAAAGTGAAAAATGTAAATTTCCAATTTCAACCAAACATGCTAGAAATGCTCCAATTGAGCTAATTAGCTTATTGTGAGAATATTACAAACGTCTGACAAAACTGAAAAATGTAAATTTCCAATTTCAACCAAACATGCTAGAAATGCTCCAATTGAGCAAATTAGCTTATTGTGAGAGTATTGCAATTGTCTGACAAAAGTGAAAAATGTAAATTTCCAATATCAACCAAACATGCTAGAAATGCTCCAATTGAGCTAATTAGCTTATTGTGAGAATATTAAAAACGTCTGACAAAACTGAAAAATGTAATTTTCCAATTTCAACCAAACATGCTAGAAATGCTCCAATTGAGCTAATTAGCTTATTGTGAGAATATTACAAACGTCTGACCAAACTGAAAAATGTAAATTTCCAATTTCAACCAAACATGCTAGAAATGCTCCAATTGAGCTAATTAGCTTATTGTGAGAATATTGCAATTGTCTGACAAAAGTGAAAAATGTAAATTTCCATTTTTAACCAAACATGCTAGAAATGCTCCAATTGAGCTAATTAGCTTATTGTGAGAATATTACTAACGTCTGACAACACTGAAAAATGTAAATTTCCAATTTCAACCAAACATGCTAGAAATGCTCCAATTGAGCTAATTAGCTTATTGTGAGGATATTGCAATTGTCTGACAAAAGTGAAAAATTTAAATTTACAATTTCAACCAAACATGCTAGAAATGCTCCAAATGAGCTAATTAGCATATTGTGAAAATATTGCAATTGTCTGACAAAAGTGAAAAATGTAAATTTCCAATTTCAACCAAACATGCTAGAAATGCTCCAATTGAGCTAATTAGCTTATTGTGAGAATATTACAAACGTCTGACAAAACTGAAAAATGTAAATTTCCAATTTCAACCAAACATGCTAGAAATGCTCCAATTGAGCTAATTAGCTTATTGTGAGAATATTACAAACGTCTGACAAAACTGAAAAATGTAAATTTCCAATTTCAACCAAACATGCTAGAAATGCTCCAATTGAGCAAATTAGCTTATTGTGAGAATATTGCAATTGTCTGACAAAAGTGAAAAATGTAAATTTCCAATTTCAACCAAACATGCTAGAAATGCTCCAATTGAGCAAATTAGCTTATTGTGAGAATATTGCAATTGCCTGACAAAAGTGAAAAATGTAAATTTCCAATTTCAACCAAACATGCTAGAAATGCTCCAATTGAGCTAATTAGCATATTGTGAGAATATTACAAACGTCTGACAAAAGTGAAAAATGTAAATTTCCAATTTCAACCAAACATGCTAGAAATGCTCCAATTGAGCTAATTAGCTTATTGTGAGGATATTGCAATTGTCTGACAAAAGTGAAAAATTTAAATTTACAATTTCAACCAAACATGCTAGAAATGCTCCAATTGAGCTAATTAGCATATTGTGAAAATATTGCAATTGTCTGACAAAAGTGAAAAATGTAAATTTCCAATTTCAACCAAACATGCTAGAAATGCTCCAATTGAGCTAATTAGCTTATTGTGAGAATATTACAAACGTCTGACAAAACTGAAAAATGTAAATTTCCAATTTCAACCAAACATGCTAGAAATGCTCCAATTGAGCAAATTAGCTTATTGTGAGAATATTGCAATTGTCTGACAAAAGTGAAAAATGTAAATTTCCAATATCAACCAAACATGCTAGAAATGCTCCAATTGAGCTAATTAGCTTATTGTGAGAATATTAAAAACGTCTGACAAAACTGAAAAATGTAATTTTCCAATTTCAACCAAACATGCTAGAAATGCTCCAATTGAGCTAATTAGCTTATTGTGAGAATATTACAAACGTCTGACCAAACTGAAAAATGTAAATTTCCAATTTCAACCAAACATGCTAGAAATGCTCCAATTGAGCTAATTAGCTTATTGTGAGAATATTGCAATTGTCTGACAAAAGTGAAAAATGTAAATTTCCATTTTTAACCAAACATGCTAGAAATGCTCCAATTGAGCTAATTAGCTCATTGTGAGAATATTACTAACGTCTGACAACACTGAAAAATGTAAATTTCCAATTTCAACCAAACATGCTAGAAATGCTCCAATTGAGCTAATTAGCTTATTGTGAGGATATTGCAATTGTCTGACAAAAGTGAAAAATTTAAATTTACAATTTCAACCAAACATGCTAGAAATGCTCCAATTGAGCTAATTAGCATATTGTGAAAATGTTGCAATTGTCTGACAAAAGTGAAAAATGTAAATTTCCAATTTCAACCAAACATGCTAGAAATGCTCCAATTGAGCTAATTAGCTTATTGTGAGAATATTACAAACGTCTGACAAAACTGAAAAATGTAAATTTCCAATTTCAACCAAACATGCTAGAAATGCTCCAATTGAGCTAATTAGCTTATTGTGAGAATATTACAAACGTCTGACAAAAGTGAAAAATGTAAATTTCCAATTTCAACCAAACATGCTAGAAATGCTCCAATTGAGCTAATTAGCTTATTGTGAGGATATTGCAATTGTCTGACAAAAGTGAAAAATTTAAATTTACAATTTCAACCAAACATGCTAGAAATGCTCCAATTGAGCTAATTAGCATATTGTGAAAATATTGCAATTGTCTGACAAAAGTGAAAAATGTAAATTTCCAATTTCAACCAAACATGCTAGAAATGCTCCAATTGAGCTAATTAGCTTATTGTGAGAATATTACAAACGTCTGACAAAACTGAAAAATGTAAATTTCCAATTTCAACCAAACATGCTAGAAATGCTCCAATTGAGCTAATTAGCTTATTGTGAGGATATTGCAATTGTCTGACAAAAGTGAAAAATTTAAATTTACAATTTCAACCAAACATGCTAGAAATGCTCCAATTGAGCTAATTAGCATATTGTGAAAATATTGCAATTGTCTGACAAAAGTGAAAAATGTAAATTTCCAATTTCAACCAAACATGCTAGAAATGCTCCAATTGAGCTAATTAGCTTATTGTGAGAATATTACAAACGTCTGACAAAACTGAAAAATGTAAATTTCCAATTTCAACCAAACATGCTAGAAATGCTCCAATTGAGCTAATTAGCTTATTGTGAGAATATTACAAACGTCTGACAAAACTGAAAAATGTAAATTTCCAATTTCAACCAAACATGCTAGAAATGCTCCAATTGAGCAAATTAGCTTATTGTGAGAATATTGCAATTGCCTGACAAAAGTGAAAAATGTAAATTTCCATTTTTAACCAAACATGCTAGAAATGCTCCAATTGAGCTAATTAGCTTATTGTGAGAATATTACTAACGTCTGACAACACTGAAAAATGTAAATTTCCAATTTCAACCAAACATGCTAGAAATGCTCCAATTGAGCTAATTAGCTTATTGTGAGAATATTGCAATTGTCTGACAAAAGTGAAAAATGTAAATTTCCAATTTCAACCAAACATGCTAGAAATGCTCCAATTGAGCTAATTAGCTTATTGTGAGAATATTACAAACGTCTGACAAAAGTGAAAAATGTAAATTTCCAATTTCAACCAAACATGCAAGAAATGCTCCAATATAGCTAATTAGCTTATTGTGAGGATATTGCAATTGTCTGACATAAGTGAAAAATTTAAATTTACAATTTCAACCAAACATGCTAGAAATGCTCCAATTGAGCTAATTAGCATATTGTGAAAATATTGCAATTGTCTGACAAAAGTGAAAAATGTAAATTTCCAATTTCAACCAAACATGCTAGAAATGCTCCAATTGAGCTAATTAGCTTATTGTGAGAATATTACAAACGTCTGACAAAACTGAAAAATGTAAATTTCCAATTTCAACCAAACATGCTAGAAATGCTCCAATTGAGCTAATTAGCTTATTGTGAGAATATTGCAATTGCCTGACAAAAGTGAAAAATGTAAATTTCCATTTTTAACCAAACATGCTAGAAATGCTCCAATTGAGCTAATTAGCTTATTGTGAGAATATTACTAACGTCTGACAACACTGAAAAATGTAAATTTCCAATTTCAACCAAACATGCTAGAAATGCTCCAATTGAGCTAATTAACTTATTGTGAGAATATTGCAATTGTCTGACAAAAGTGAAAAATGTAAATTTCCAATTTCAACCAAACATGCTAGAAATGCTCCAATTGAGCAAATTAGCTTATTGTGAGAATATTGCAATTGCCTGACAAAAGTGAAAAATGTAAATTTCCAATTTCAACCAAACATGCTAGAAATGCTCCAATTGAGCTAATTAGCATATTGTGAGAATATTACAAACGTCTGACAAAAGTGAAAAATGTAAATTTCCAATTTCAACCAAACATGCTAGAAATGCTCCAATTGAGCTAATTAGCTTATTGTGAGGATATTGCAATTGTCTGACAAAAGTGAAAAATTTAAATTTACAATTTCAACCAAACATGCTAGAAATGCTCCAATTGAGCTAATTAGCATATTGTGAAAATATTGCAATTGTCTGACAAAAGTGAAAAATGTAAATTTCCAATTTCAACCAAACATGCTAGAAATGCTCCAATTGAGCTAATTAGCTTATTGTGAGAATATTATAAACGTCTGACAAAACTGAAAAATGTAAATTTCCAATTTCAACCAAACATGCTAGAAATGCTCCAATTGAGCAAATTAGCTTATTGTGAGAGTATTGCAATTGTCTGACAAAAGTGAAAAATGTAAATTTCCAATATCAACCAAACATGCTAGAAATGCTCCAATTGAGCTAATTAGCTTATTGTGAGAATATTAAAAACGTCTGACAAAACTGAAAAATGTAATTTTCCAATTTCAACCAAACATGCTAGAAATGCTCCAATTGAGCTAATTAGCTTATTGTGAGAATATTACAAACGTCTGACCAAACTGAAAAATGTAAATTTCCAATTTCAACCAAACATGCTAGAAATGCTCCAATTGAGCTAATTAGCTTATTGTGAGAATATTGCAATTGTCTGACAAAAGTGAAAAATGTAAATTTCCATTTTTAACCAAACATGCTAGAAATGCTCCAATTGAGCTAATTAGCTTATTGTGAGAATATTACTAACGTCTGACAACACTGAAAAATGTAAATTTCCAATTTCAACCAAACATGCTAGAAATGCTCCAATTGAGCTAATTAGCTTATTGTGAGGATATTGCAATTGTCTGACAAAAGTGAAAAATTTAAATTTACAATTTCAACCAAACATGCTAGAAATGCTCCAAATGAGCTAATTAGCATATTGTGAAAATATTGCAATTGTCTGACAAAAGTGAAAAATGTAAATTTCCAATTTCAACCAAACATGCTAGAAATGCTCCAATTGAGCTAATTAGCTTATTGTGAGAATATTACAAACGTCTGACAAAACTGAAAAATGTAAATTTCCAATTTCAACCAAACATGCTAGAAATGCTCCAATTGAGCTAATTAGCTTATTGTGAGAATATTACAAACGTCTGACAAAACTGAAAAATGTAAATTTCCAATTTCAACCAAACATGCTAGAAATGCTCCAATTGAGCAAATTAGCTTATTGTGAGAATATTGCAATTGTCTGACAAAAGTGAAAAATGTAAATTTCCAATTTCAACCAAACATGCTAGAAATGCTCCAATTGAGCAAATTAGCTTATTGTGAGAATATTGCAATTGCCTGACAAAAGTGAAAAATGTAAATTTCCAATTTCAACCAAACATGCTAGAAATGCTCCAATTGAGCTAATTAGCTTATTGTGAGAATATTACAAACGTCTGACAAAAGTGAAAAATGTAAACTTCCAATTTCAACCAAACATGCTAGAAATGCTCAAATTGCGCAAATAAGCCTACTGTAGGAATTTTACAAACGTCTGACAAAACTGAAAAATGTAAATTTCCAATTTCAACCAAACATGCTAGAAATGCTCCAATTGAGCTAATTAGCTTATTGTGAGAATATTGCAATTGTCTGACAAAAGTGAAAAATGTAAATTTCCAATATCAACCAAACATGCTAGAAATGCTCCAATTGAGCTAATTAGCTTATTGTGAGAATATTAAAAACGTCTGACAAAACTGAAAAATGTAATTTTCCAATTTCAACCAAACATGCTAGAAATGCTCCAATTGAGCTAATTAGCTTATTGTGAGAATATTACAAACGTCTGACCAAACTGAAAAATGTAAATTTCTAATTTCAACCAAACATGCTAGAAATGCTCCAATTGAGCTAATTAGCTTATTGTGAGAATATTGCAATTGTCTGACAAAAGTGAAAAATGTAAATTTCCATTTTTAACCAAACATGCTAGAAATGCTCCAATTGAGCTAATTAGCTTATTGTGAGAATATTACTAACGTCTGACAACACTGAAAAATTTAAATTTACAATTTCAACCAAACATGCTAGAAATGCTCCAATTGAGCTAATTAGCTTATTGTGAAAATATTGCAATTGTCTGACAAAAGTGAAAAATGTAAATTTCCAATTTCAACCAAACATGCTAGAAATGCTCCAATTGAGCTAATTAGCTTATTGTGAGAATATTACAAACGTCTGACAAAACTGAAAAATGTAAATTTCCAATTTCAACCAAACATGCTAGAAATGCTCCAATTGAGCTAATTAGCTTATTGTGAGAATATTGCAATTGTCTGACAAAAGTGAAAAATGTAAATTTCCATTTTTAACCAAACATGCTAGAAATGCTCCAATTGAGCTAATTAGCTTATTGTGAGAATATTACTAACGTCTGACAACACTGAAAAATGTAAATTTCCAATTTCAACCAAACATGCTAGAAATGCTCCAATTGAGCTAATTAGCTTATTGTGAGGATATTGCAATTGTCTGACAAAAGTGAAAAATGTAAATTTCCAATTTCAACCAAACATGCTAGAAATGCTCCAATTGAGCAAATTAGCTTATTGTGAGAATATTGCAATTGCCTGACAAAAGTGAAAAATGTAAATTTCCATTTTCAACCAAACATGCTAGAAATGCTCCAATTGAGCTAATTAGCATATTGTGAGAATATTACAAACGTCTGACAAAAGTGAAAAATGTAAATTTCCAATTTCAACCAAACATGCTAGAAATGCTCCAATTGAGCTAATTAGCTTATTGTGAGGATATTGCAATTGTCTGACAAAAGTGAAAAATTTAAATTTACAATTTCAACCAAACATGCTAGAAATGCTCCAATTGAGCTAATTAGCATATTGTGAAAATATTGCAATTGTCTGACAAAAGTGAAAAATGTAAATTTCCAATTTCAACCAAACATGCTAGAAATGCTCCAATTGAGCTAATTAGCTTATTGTGAGAATATTACAAACGTCTGACAAAACTGAAAAATGTAAATTTCCAATTTCAACCAAACATGCTAGAAATGCTCCAATTGAGCAAATTAGCTTATTGTGAGAGTATTGCAATTGTCTGACAAAAGTGAAAAATGTAAATTTCCAATATCAACCAAACATGCTAGAAATGCTCCAATTGAGCTAATTAGCTTATTGTGAGAATATTAAAAACGTCTGACAAAACTGAAAAATGTAATTTTCCAATTTCAACCAAACATGCTAGAAATGCTCCAATTGAGCTAATTAGCTTATTGTGAGAATATTACAAACGTCTGACCAAACTGAAAAATGTAAATTTCCAATTTCAACCAAACATGCTAGAAATGCTCCAATTGAGCTAATTAGCTTATTGTGAGAATATTGCAATTGTCTGACAAAAGTGAAAAATGTAAATTTCCATTTTTAACCAAACATGCTAGAAATGCTCCAATTGAGCTAATTAGCTTATTGTGAGAATATTACTAACGTCTGACAACACTGAAAAATGTAAATTTCCAATTTCAACCAAACATGCTAGAAATGCTCCAATTGAGCTAATTAGCTTATTGTGAGGATATTGCAATTGTCTGACAAAAGTGAAAAATTTAAATTTACAATTTCAACCAAACATGCTAGAAATGCTCCAAATGAGCTAATTAGCATATTGTGAAAATATTGCAATTGTCTGACAAAAGTGAAAAATGTAAATTTCCAATTTCAACCAAACATGCTAGAAATGCTCCAATTGAGCTAATTAGCTTATTGTGAGAATATTACAAACGTCTGACAAAACTGAAAAATGTAAATTTCCAATTTCAACCAAACATGCTAGAAATGCTCCAATTGAGCTAATTAGCTTATTGTGAGAATATTACAAACGTCTGACAAAACTGAAAAATGTAAATTTCCAATTTCAACCAAACATGCTAGAAATGCTCCAATTGAGCAAATTAGCTTATTGTGAGAATATTGCAATTGTCTGACAAAAGTGAAAAATGTAAATTTCCAATTTCAACCAAACATGCTAGAAATGCTCCAATTGAGCAAATTAGCTTATTGTGAGAATATTGCAATTGCCTGACAAAAGTGAAAAATGTAAATTTCCAATTTCAACCAAACATGCTAGAAATGCTCCAATTGAGCTAATTAGCATATTGTGAGAATATTACAAACGTCTGACAAAAGTGAAAAATGTAAATTTCCAATTTCAACCAAACATGCTAGAAATGCTCCAATTGAGCTAATTAGCTTATTGTGAGGATATTGCAATTGTCTGACAAAAGTGAAAAATTTAAATTTACAATTTCAACCAAACATGCTAGAAATGCTCCAATTGAGCTAATTAGCATATTGTGAAAATATTGCAATTGTCTGACAAAAGTGAAAAATGTAAATTTCCAATTTCAACCAAACATGCTAGAAATGCTCCAATTGAGCTAATTAGCTTATTGTGAGAATATTACAAACGTCTGACAAAACTGAAAAATGTAAATTTCCAATTTCAACCAAACATGCTAGAAATGCTCCAATTGAGCAAATTAGCTTATTGTGAGAATATTGCAATTGTCTGACAAAAGTGAAAAATGTAAATTTCCAATATCAACCAAACATGCTAGAAATGCTCCAATTGAGCTAATTAGCTTATTGTGAGAATATTAAAAACGTCTGACAAAACTGAAAAATGTAATTTTCCAATTTCAACCAAACATGCTAGAAATGCTCCAATTGAGCTAATTAGCTTATTGTGAGAATATTACAAACGTCTGACCAAACTGAAAAATGTAAATTTCCAATTTCAACCAAACATGCTAGAAATGCTCCAATTGAGCTAATTAGCTTATTGTGAGAATATTGCAATTGTCTGACAAAAGTGAAAAATGTAAATTTCCATTTTTAACCAAACATGCTAGAAATGCTCCAATTGAGCTAATTAGCTCATTGTGAGAATATTACTAACGTCTGACAACACTGAAAAATGTAAATTTCCAATTTCAACCAAACATGCTAGAAATGCTCCAATTGAGCTAATTAGCTTATTGTGAGGATATTGCAATTGTCTGACAAAAGTGAAAAATTTAAATTTACAATTTCAACCAAACATGCTAGAAATGCTCCAATTGAGCTAATTAGCATATTGTGAAAATGTTGCAATTGTCTGACAAAAGTGAAAAATGTAAATTTCCAATTTCAACCAAACATGCTAGAAATGCTCCAATTGAGCTAATTAGCTTATTGTGAGAATATTACAAACGTCTGACAAAACTGAAAAATGTAAATTTCCAATTTCAACCAAACATGCTAGAAATGCTCCAATTGAGCTAATTAGCTTATTGTGAGAATATTACAAACGTCTGACAAAAGTGAAAAATGTAAATTTCCAATTTCAACCAAACATGCTAGAAATGCTCCAATTGAGCTAATTAGCTTATTGTGAGGATATTGCAATTGTCTGACAAAAGTGAAAAATTTAAATTTACAATTTCAACCAAACATGCTAGAAATGCTCCAATTGAGCTAATTAGCATATTGTGAAAATATTGCAATTGTCTGACAAAAGTGAAAAATGTAAATTTCCAATTTCAACCAAACATGCTAGAAATGCTCCAATTGAGCTAATTAGCTTATTGTGAGAATATTACAAACGTCTGACAAAACTGAAAAATGTAAATTTCCAATTTCAACCAAACATGCTAGAAATGCTCCAATTGAGCTAATTAGCTTATTGTGAGGATATTGCAATTGTCTGACAAAAGTGAAAAATTTAAATTTACAATTTCAACCAAACATGCTAGAAATGCTCCAATTGAGCTAATTAGCATATTGTGAAAATATTGCAATTGTCTGACAAAAGTGAAAAATGTAAATTTCCAATTTCAACCAAACATGCTAGAAATGCTCCAATTGAGCTAATTAGCTTATTGTGAGAATATTACAAACGTCTGACAAAACTGAAAAATGTAAATTTCCAATTTCAACCAAACATGCTAGAAATGCTCCAATTGAGCTAATTAGCTTATTGTGAGAATATTACAAACGTCTGACAAAACTGAAAAATGTAAATTTCCAATTTCAACCAAACATGCTAGAAATGCTCCAATTGAGCAAATTAGCTTATTGTGAGAATATTGCAATTGCCTGACAAAAGTGAAAAATGTAAATTTCCATTTTTAACCAAACATGCTAGAAATGCTCCAATTGAGCTAATTAGTTTATTGTGAGAATATTACTAACGTCTGACAACACTGAAAAATGTAAATTTCCAATTTCAACCAAACATGCTAGAAATGCTCCAATTGAGCTAATTAGCTTATTGTGAGAATATTGCAATTGTCTGACAAAAGTGAAAAATGTAAATTTCCAATTTCAACCAAACATGCTAGAAATGCTCCAATTGAGCTAATTAGCTTATTGTGAGAATATTACAAACGTCTGACAAAAGTGAAAAATGTAAATTTCCAATTTCAACCAAACATGCTAGAAATGCTCCAATTGAGCTAATTAGCTTATTGTGAGGATATTGCAATTGTCTGACATAAGTGAAAAATTTAAATTTACAATTTCAACCAAACATGCTAGAAATGCTCCAATTGAGCTAATTAGCATATTGTGAAAATATTGCAATTGTCTGACAAAAGTGAAAAATGTAAATTTCCAATTTCAACCAAACATGCTAGAAATGCTCCAATTGAGCTAATTAGCTTATTGTGAGAATATTACAAACGTCTGACAAAACTGAAAAATGTAAATTTCCAATTTCAACCAAACATGCTAGAAATGCTCCAATTGAGCTAATTAGCTTATTGTGAGAATATTGCAATTGCCTGACAAAAGTGAAAAATGTAAATTTCCATTTTTAACCAAACATGCTAGAAATGCTCCAATTGAGCTAATTAGCTTATTGTGAGAATATTACTAACGTCTGACAACACTGAAAAATGTAAATTTCCAATTTCAACCAAACATGCTAGAAATGCTCCAATTGAGCTAATTAGCTTATTGTGAGAATATTGCAATTGTCTGACAAAAGTGAAAAAAGTAAATTTCCAATTTCAACCAAACATGCTAGAAATGCTCCAATTGAGCAAATTAGCTTATTGTGAGAATATTGCAATTGCCTGACAAAAGTGAAAAATGTAAATTTCCAATTTCAACCAAACATGCTAGAAATGCTCCAATTGAGCTAATTAGCATATTGTGAGAATATTACAAACGTCTGACAAAAGTGAAAAATGTAAATTTCCAATTTCAACCAAACATGCTAGAAATGCTCCAATTGAGCTAATTAGCTTATTGTGAGGATATTGCAATTGTCTGACAAAAGTGAAAAATTTAAATTTACAATTTCAACCAAACATGCTAGAAATGCTCCAATTGAGCTAATTAGCATATTGTGAAAATATTGCAATTGTCTGACAAAAGTGAAAAATGTAAATTTCCAATTTCAACCAAACATGCTAGAAATGCTCCAATTGAGCTAATTAGCTTATTGTGAGAATATTACAAACGTCTGACAAAACTGAAAAATGTAAATTTCCAATTTCAACCAAACATGCTAGAAATGCTCCAATTGAGCAAATTAGCTTATTGTGAGAGTATTGCAATTGTCTGACAAAAGTGAAAAATGTAAATTTCCAATATCAACCAAACATGCTAGAAATGCTCCAATTGAGCTAATTAGCTTATTGTGAGAATATTAAAAACGTCTGACAAAACTGAAAAATGTAATTTTCCAATTTCAACCAAACATGCTAGAAATGCTCCAATTGAGCTAATTAGCTTATTGTGAGAATATTACAAACGTCTGACCAAACTGAAAAATGTAAATTTCCAATTTCAACCAAACATGCTAGAAATGCTCCAATTGAGCTAATTAGCTTATTGTGAGAATATTGCAATTGTCTGACAAAAGTGAAAAATGTAAATTTCCATTTTTAACCAAACATGCTAGAAATGCTCCAATTGAGCTAATTAGCTTATTGTGAGAATATTACTAACGTCTGACAACACTGAAAAATGTAAATTTCCAATTTCAACCAAACATGCCAGAAATGCTCCAATTGAGCTAATTAGCTTATTGTGAGGATATTGCAATTGTCTGACAAAAGTGAAAAATTTAAATTTACAATTTCAACCAAACATGCTAGAAATGCTCCAAATGAGCTAATTAGCATATTGTGAAAATATTGCAATTGTCTGACAAAAGTGAAAAATGTAAATTTCCAATTTCAACCAAACATGCTAGAAATGCTCCAATTGAGCTAATTAGCTTATTGTGAGAATATTACAAACGTCTGACAAAACTGAAAAATGTAAATTTCCAATTTCAACCAAACATGCTAGAAATGCTCCAATTGAGCTAATTAGCTTATTGTGAGAATATTACAAACGTCTGACAAAACTGAAAAATGTAAATTTCCAATTTCAACCAAACATGCTAGAAATGCTCCAATTGAGCAAATTAGCTTATTGTGAGAATATTGCAATTGTCTGACAAAAGTGAAAAATGTAAATTTCCAATTTCAACCAAACATGCTAGAAATGCTCCAATTGAGCAAATTAGCTTATTGTGAGAATATTGCAATTGCCTGACAAAAGTGAAAAATGTAAATTTCCAATTTCAACCAAACATGCTAGAAATGCTCCAATTGAGCTAATTAGCTTATTGTGAGAATATTACAAACGTCTGACAAAAGTGAAAAATGTAAACTTCCAATTTCAACCAAACATGCTAGAAATGCTCAAATTGCGCAAATAAGCCTACTGTAGGAATTTTACAAACGTCTGACAAAACTGAAAAATGTAATTTTCCAATTTCAACCAAACATGCTAGAAATGCTCCAATTGAGCTAATTAGCTTATTGTGAGAATATTGCAATTGTCTGACAAAAGTGAAAAATGTAAATTTCCAATATCAACCAAACATGCTAGAAATGCTCCAATTGAGCTAATTAGCTTATTGTGAGAATATTAAAAACGTCTGACAAAACTGAAAAATGTAATTTTCCAATTTCAACCAAACATGCTAGAAATGCTCCAATTGAGCTAATTAGCTTGTGAGAATATTACAAACGTCTGACCAAACTGAAAAATGTAAATTTCCAATTTCAACCAAACATGCTAGAAATGCTCCAATTGAGCTAATTAGCTTATTGTGAGAATATTGCAATTGTCTGACAAAAGTGAAAAATGTAAATTTCCATTTTTAACCAAACATGCTAGAAATGCTCCAATTGAGCTAATTAGCTTATTGTGAGAATATTACTAACGTCTGACAACACTGAAAAATGTAAATTTCCAATTTCAACCAAACATGCTAGAAATGCTCCAATTGAGCTAATTAGCTTATTGTGAGAATATTGCAATTGTCTGACAAAAGTGAAAAATGTAAATTTCCAATTTCAACCAAACATGCTAGAAATGCTCCAATTGAGCTAATTAGCTTATTGTGAGAATATTACAAACGTCTGACAAAAGTGAAAAATGTAAATTTCCAATTTCAACCAAACATGCTAGAAATGCTCCAATTGAGCTAATTAGCTTATTGTGAGGATATTGCAATTGTCTGACAAAAGTGAAAAATTTAAATTTACAATTTCAACCAAACATGCTAGAAATGCTCCAATTGAGCAAATTAGCTTATTGTGAGAATATTGCAATTGTCTGACAAAAGTGAAAAATGTAAATTTCCAATATCAACCAAACATGCTAGAAATGCTCCAATTGAGCTAATTAGCTTATTGTGAGAATATTAAAAACGTCTGACCAAACTGAAAAATGTAATTTTCCAATTTCAACCAAACATGCTAGAAATGCTCCAATTGAGCTAATTAGCTTATTGTGAGAATATTACAAACGTCTGACCAAACTGAAAAATGTAAATTTCCAATTTCAACCAAACATGCTAGAAATGCTCCAATTGAGCTAATTAGCTTATTGTGAGAATATTGCAATTGTCTGACAAAAGTGAAAAATGTAAATTTCCATTTTTAACCAAACATGCTAGAAATGCTCCAATTGAGCTAATTAGCTTATTGTGAGAATATTACTAACGTCTGACAACACTGAAAAATGTAAATTTCCAATTTCAACCAAACATGCTAGAAATGCTCCAATTGAGCTAATTAGCTTATTGTGAGAATATTGCAATTGTCTGACAAAAGTGAAAAATGTAAATTTCCAATTTCAACCAAACATGCTAGAAATGCTCCAATTGAGCTAATTAGCTTATTGTGAGAATATTACAAACGTCTGACAAAAGTGAAAAATGTAAATTTCCAATTTCAACCAAACATGCTAGAAATGCTCCAATTGATCTAATTAGCTTATTGTGAGGATATTGCAATTGTCTGACAAAAGTGAAAAATTTAAATTTACAATTTCAACCAAACATGCTAGAAATGCTCCAATTGAGCTAATTAGCATATTGTGAAAATATTGCAATTGTCTGACAAAAGTGAAAAATGTAAATTTCCAATTTCAACCAAACATGCTAGAAATGCTCCAATTGAGCTAATTAGCTTATTGTGAGAATATTACAAACGTCTGACAAAACTGAAAAATGTTAATTTCCAATTTCAACCAAACATGCTAGAAATGCTCCAATTGAGCTAATTAGCTTATTGTGAGAATATTACAAACGTCTGACAAAAGTGAAAAATGTAAATTTCCAATTTCAACCAAACATGCTAGAAATGCTCCAATTGAGCTAATTAGCTTATTGTGAGGATATTGCAATTGTCTGACAAAAGTGAAAAATTTAAATTTACAATTTCAACCAAACATGCTAGAAATGCTCCAATTGGGCTATTTAGCATATTGTGAAAATATTGCAATTGTCTGACAAAAGTGAAAAATTTAAATTTCCAATTTCAACCAAACATGCTAGAAATGCTCCAATTGAGCTAATTAGCTTATTGTGAGAATATTACAAACGTCTGACAAAACTGAAAAATGTAAATTTCCAATTTCAACCAAACATGCTAGAAATGCTCCAATTGAGCTAATTAGCTTATTGTGAGAATATTACAAACGTCTGACAAAACTGAAAAATGTAAATTTCCAATTTCAACCAAACATGCTAGAAATGCTCCAATTGAGCAAATTAGCTTATTGTGAGAATATTGCAATTGTCTGACAAAAGTGAAAAATGTAAATTTCCAATTTTAACCAAACATGCTAGAAATGCTCCAATTGAGCTAATTAGCTTATTGTGAGAATATTACAAACGTCTGACAACACTGAAAAATGTAAATTTCCAATTTCAACCAAACATGCTAGAAATGCTCCAATTGAGCTAATTAGCTTATTGCGAGAATATTGCAATTGTCTGACAAAAGTGAAAAATGTAAATTTCCAATTTGAACCAAACATGCTAGAAATGCTCCAATTGAGCTAATTAGCTTATTGTGAGAATATTACAAACGTCTGACAAAAGTGAAAAATGTAAACTTCCAATTTCAACCAAACATGCTAGAAATGCTCAAATTGCGCAAATAAGCCTACTGTAGGAATTTTACAAACGTCTGACAAAAGTGAAAAATGTAAATTTCCAATTTCAACCAAACATGCTAGAAATGCTCCAATTGAGCTAATTAGCTTATTGTGAGAATATTGCAATTGTCTGACAAAAGTGAAAAATGTAAATTTCCAATATCAACCAAACATGCTAGAAATGCTCCAATTGAGCTAATTAGCTTATTGTGAGAATATTAAAAACGTCTGACAAAACTGAAAAATGTAATTTTCCAATTTCAACCAAACATGCTAGAAATGCTCCAATTGAGCTAATTAGCTTATTGTGAGAATATTACAAACGTCTGACCAAACTGAAAAATGTAAATTTCCAATTTCAACCAAACATGCTAGAAATGCTCCAATTGAGCTAATTAGCTTATTGTGAGAATATTGCAATTGTCTGACAAAAGTGAAAAATGTAAATTTCCATTTTTAACCAAACATGCTAGAAATGCTCCAATTGAGCTAATTAGCTTATTGTGAGAATATTACTAACGTCTGACAACACTGAAAAATGTAAATTTCCAATTTCAACCAAACATGCTAGAAATGCTCCAATTGAGCTAATTAGCTTATTGTGAGAATATTGCAATTGTCTGACAAAAGTGAAAAATGTAAATTTCCAATTTCAACCAAACATGCTAGAAATGCTCCAATTGAGCTAATTAGCTTATTGTGAGAATATTACAAACGTCTGACAAAAGTGAAAAATGTAAATTTCCAATTTCAACCAAACATGCTAGAAATGCTCCAATTGAGCTAATTATCTTATTGTGAGGATATTGCAATTGTCTGACAAAAGTGAAAAATTTAAATTTACAATTTCAACCAAACATGCTAGAAATGCTCCAATTGAGCTAATTAGCATATTGTGAAAATATTGCAATTGTCTGACAAAAGTGAAAAATGAAAATTTCCAATTTCAACCAAACATGCTAGAAATGCTCCAATTGAGCTAATTAGCTTATTGTGAGAATATTACAAACGTCTGACAAAACTGAAAAATGTAAATTTCCAATTTCAACCAAACATGCTAGAAATGCTCCAATTGAGCTAATTAGCTTATTGTGAGGATATTGCAATTGTCTGACAAAAGTGAAAAATTTAAATTTACAATTTCAACCAAACATGCTAGAAATGCTCCAATTGAGCTAATTAGCATATTGTGAAAATATTGCAATTGTCTGACAAAAGTGAAAAATGTAAATTTCCAATTTCAACCAAACATGCTAGAAATGCTCCAATTGAGCTAATTAGCTTATTGTGAGAATATTACAAACGTCTGACAAAACTGAAAAATGTAAATTTCCAATTTCAACCAAACATGCTAGAAATGCTCCAATTGAGCTAATTAGCTTATTGTGAGAATATTACAAACGTCTGACAAAACTGAAAAATGTAAATTTCCAATTTCAACCAAACATGCTAGAAATGCTCCAATTGAGCTAATTATCTTATTGTGAGGATATTGCAATTGTCTGACAAAAGTGAAAAATTTAAATTTACAATTTCAACCAAACATGCTAGAAATGCTCCAATTGAGCTAATTAGCATATTGTGAAAATATTGCAATTGTCTGACAAAAGTGAAAAATGAAAATTTCCAATTTCAACCAAACATGCTAGAAATGCTCCAATTGAGCTAATTAGCTTATTGTGAGAATATTACAAACGTCTGACAAAACTGAAAAATGTAAATTTCCAATTTCAACCAAACATGCTAGAAATGCTCCAATTGAGCTAATTAGCTTATTGTGAGGATATTGCAATTGTCTGACAAAAGTGAAAAATTTAAATTTACAATTTCAACCAAACATGCTAGAAATGCTCCAATTGAGCTAATTAGCATATTGTGAAAATATTGCAATTGTCTGACAAAAGTGAAAAATGTAAATTTCCAATTTCAACCAAACATGCTAGAAATGCTCCAATTGAGCTAATTAGCTTATTGTGAGAATATTACAAACGTCTGACAAAACTGAAAAATGTAAATTTCCAATTTCAACCAAACATGCTAGAAATGCTCCAATTGAGCTAATTAGCTTATTGTGAGAATATTACAAACGTCTGACAAAACTGAAAAATGTAAATTTCCAATTTCAACCAAACATGCTAGAAATGCTCCAATTGAGCTAATTAGCTTATTGTGAGAATATTACAAACGTCTGACAAAACTGAAAAATGTAAATTTCCAATTTCAACCAAACATGCTAGAAATGCTCCAATTGAGCTAATTAGCTTATTGTGAGAATATTACAAACGTCTGACAAAACTGAAAAATGTAAATTTCCAATTTCAACCAAACATGCTAGAAATGCTCCAATTGAGCTAATTAGCTTATTGTGAGAATATTACTAACGTCTGACAACACTGAAAAATGTAAATTTCCAATTTCAACCAAACATGCTAGAAATGCTCCAATTGAGCTAATTAGCTTATTGTGAGAATATTGCAATTGTCTGACAAAAGTGAAAAATGTAAATTTCCAATTTCAACCAAACATGCTAGAAATGCTCCAATTGAGCTAATTAGCTTATTGTGAGAATATTACAAACGTCTGACAAAAGTGAAAAATGTAAATTTCCAATTTCAACCAAACATGCTAGAAATGCTCCAATTGAGCTAATTAGCTTATTGTGAGGATATTGCAATTGTCTGACAAAAGTGAAAAATTTAAATTTACAATTTCAACCAAACATGCTAGAAATGCTCCAATTGAGCTAATTAGCATATTGTGAAAATATTGCAATTGTCTGACAAAAGTGAAAAATGTAAATTTCCAATTTCAACCAAACATGCTAGAAATGCTCCAATTGAGCTAATTAGCTTATTGTGAGAATATTACAAACGTCTGACAAAAGTGAAAAATGTAAATTTCCAATTTCAACCAAACATGCTAGAAATGCTCCAATTGAGCTAATTAGCTTATTGTGAGAATATTGCAATTGTCTGACAAAAGTGAAAAATTTAAATTTACAATTTCAACCAAACATGCTAGAAATGCTCCAATTGAGCTAATTAGCATATTGTGAAAATATTGCAATTGTCTGACAAAAGTGAAAAATGTAAATTTCCAATTTCAACCAAACATGCTAGAAATGCTCCAATTGAGCTAATTAGCTTATTGTGAGAATATTACAAACGTCTGACAAAACTGAAAAATGTAAATTTCCAATTTCAACCAAACATGCTAGAAATGCTCCAATTGAGCTAATTAGCTTATTGTGAGAATATTACAAACGTCTGACAAAACTGAAAAATGTAAATTTCCAATTTCAACCAAACATGCTAGAAATGCTCCAATTGAGCTAATTAGCTTATTGTGAGAATATTACAAACGTCTGACAAAAGTGAAAAATGTAAATTTCCAATTTCAACCAAACATGCTAGAAATGCTCCAATTGAGCTAATTAGCTTATTGTGAGGATATTGCAATTGTCTGACAAAAGTGAAAAATTTAAATTTACAATTTCAACCAAACATGCTAGAAATGCTCCAATTGAGCTAATTAGCTTATTGTGAGGATATTGCAATTGTCTGACAAAAGTGAAAAATGTAAACTTCCAATTTCAACCAAACATGCTAGAAATGCTCAAATTGCGCAAATAAGCCTACTGTAGGAATTTTACAAACGTCTGACAAAAGTGAAAAATGTAAATTTCCAATTTCAACCAAACATGCTAGAAATGCTCCAATTGAGCTAATTAGCTTATTGTGAGAATATTGCAATTGTCTGACAAAAGTGAAAAATGTAAATTTACAATTTCAACCAAACATGCTAGAAATGCTCCAATTGAGCTAATTAGCTTATTGTGAGAATATTACAAACGTCTGACAAAACTGAAAAATGTAAATTTCCAATTTCAACCAAACATGCTAGAAATGCTCCAAATGAGCTAATTAGCTTATTGTGAGGATATTGCAATTGTCTGACAAAAGTGAAAAATTTAAATTTACAATTTCAACCAAACATGCTAGAAATGCTCCAATTGAGCTAATTAGCATATTGTGAAAATATTGCAATTGTCTGACAAAAGTGAAAAATGTAAATTTCCAATTTCAACCAAACATGCTAGAAATGCTCCAATTGAGCTAATTAGCTTATTGTGAGAATATTACAAACGTCTGACAAAACTGAAAAATGTAAATTTCCAATTTCAACCAAACATGCTAGAAATGCTCCAATTGAGCTAATTAGCTTATTGTGAGAATATTACAAACGTCTGACAAAACTGAAAAATGTAAATTTCCAATTTCAACCAAACATGCTAGAAATGCTCCAATTGAGCTAATTAGCTTATTGTGAGAATATTACAAACGTCTGACAAAACTGAAAAATGTAAATTTCCAATTTCAACCAAACATGCTAGAAATGCTCCAATTGAGCTAATTAGCTTATTGTGAGAATATTACTAACGTCTGACAACACTGAAAAATGTAAATTTCCAATTTCAACCAAACATGCTAGAAATGCTCCAATTGAGCTAATTAGCTTATTGTGAGAATATTGCAATTGTCTGACAAAAGTGAAAAATGTAAATTTCCAATTTCAACCAAACATGCTAGAAATGCTCCAATTGAGCTAATTAGCTTATTGTGAGAATATTACAAACGTCTGACAAAAGTGAAAAATGTAAATTTCCAATTTCAACCAAACATGCTAGAAATGCTCCAATTGAGCTAATTAGCTTATTGTGAGGATATTGCAATTGTCTGACAAAAGTGAAAAATTTAAATTTACAATTTCAACCAAACATGCTAGAAATGCTCCAATTGAGCTAATTAGCATATTGTGAAAATATTGCAATTGTCTGACAAAAGTGAAAAATGTAAATTTCCAATTTCAACCAAACATGCTAGAAATGCTCCAATTGAGCTAATTAGCTTATTGTGAGAATATTACAAACGTCTGACAAAAGTGAAAAATGTAAATTTCCAATTTCAACCAAACATGCTAGAAATGCTCCAATTGAGCTAATTAGCTTATTGTGAGAATATTGCAATTGTCTGACAAAAGTGAAAAATGTAAATTTCCAATATCAACCAAACATGCTAGAAATGCTCCAATTGAGCTAATTAGCTTATTGTGAGAATATTACAAACGTCTGACAAAACTGAAAAATGTAATTTTCCAATTTCAACCAAACATGCTAGAAATGCTCCAATTGAGCTAATTAGCTTATTGTGAGAATATTACAAACGTCTGACCAAACTGAAAAATGTAAATTTCCAATTTCAACCAAACATGCTAGAAATGCTCCAATTGAGCTAATTAGCTTATTGTGAGAATATTGCAATTGTCTGACAAAAGTGAAAAATTTAAATTTACAATTTCAACCAAACATGCTAGAAATGCTCCAATTGAGCTAATTAGCATATTGTGAAAATATTGCAATTGTCTGACAAAAGTGAAAAATGTAAATTTCCAATTTCAACCAAACATGCTAGAAATGCTCCAATTGAGCTAATTAGCTTATTGTGAGAATATTACAAACGTCTGACAAAAGTGAAAATTTTAAATTTACAATTTCAACCAAACATGCTAGAAATGCTCCAATTGAGCTAATTAGCATATTGTGAAAATATTGCAATTGTCTGACAAAAGTGAAAAATGTAAATTTCCAATTTCAACCAAACATGCTAGAAATGCTCCAATTGAGCTAATTAGCTTATTGTGAGAATATTACAAACGTCTGACAAAAGTGAAAAATGTAAATTTCCAATTTCAACCAAACATGCTAGAAATGCTCCAATTGAGCTAATTAGCTTATTGTGAGGATATTGCAATTGTCTGACAAAAGTGAAAAATTTAAATTTACAATTTCAACCAAACATGCTAGAAATGCTCCAATTGAGCTAATTAGCATATTGTGAAAATATTGCAATTGTCTGACAAAAGTGAAAAATGTAAATTTCCAATTTCAACCAAACATGCTAGAAATGCTCCAATTGAGCTAATTAGCTTATTGTGAGAATATTAAAAACGTCTGACAAAACTGAAAAATGTAAATTTCCAATTTCAACCAAACATGCTAGAAATGCTCCAATTGAGCTAATTAGCTTATTGTGAGAATATTACAAACGTCTGACAAAAGTGAAAAATGTAAATTTCCAATTTCAACCAAACATGCTAGAAATGCTCCAATTGAGCTAATTAGCTTATTGTGGGAATATTACTAACGTCTGACAACACTGAAAAATGTAAAATTCCAATTTCAACCAAACATGCTAGAAATGCTCCAATTGAGCTAATTAGCTTATTGTGAGAATATTGCAATTGTCTGACAAAAGTGAAAAATTTAAATTTACAATTTCAACCAAACATGCTAGAAATGCTCCAATTGAGCTAATTAGCATATTGTGAAAATATTGCAATTGTCTGACAAAAGTGAAAAATGTAAATTTCCAATTTCAACCAAACATGCTAGAAATGCTCCAATTGAGCTAATTAGCTTATTGTGAGAATATTACAAACGTCTGACAAAACTGAAAAATGTAAATTTCCAATTTCAACCAAACATGCTAGAAATGCTCCAATTGAGCTAATTAGCTTATTGTGAGAATATTACAAACGTCTGACAAAACTGAAAAATGTAAATTTCCAATTTCAACCAAACATGCTAGAAATGCTCCAATTGAGCTAATTAGCTTATTGTGAGAATATTACAAACGTCTGACCAAACTGAAAAATGTAAATTTCCAATTTCAACCAAACATGCTAGAAATGCTCCAATTGAGCTAATTAGCTTATTGTGAGAATATTGCAATTGTCTGACAAAAGTGAAAAATGTAAATTTCCATTTTTAACCAAACATGCTAGAAATGCTCCAATTGAGCTAATTAGCTTATTGTGAGAATATTACTAACGTCTGACAACACTGAAAAATGTAAATTTCCAATTTCAACCAAACATGCTAGAAATGCTCCAATTGAGCTAATTAGCTTATTGTGAGGATATTGCAATTGTCTGACAAAAGTGAAAAATTTAAATTTACAATTTCAACCAAACATGCTAGAAATGCTCCAAATGAGCTAATTAGCATATTGTGAAAATATTGCAATTGTCTGACAAAAGTGAAAAATGTAAATTTCCAATTTCAACCAAACATGCTAGAAATGCTCCAATTGAGCTAATTAGCTTATTGTGAGAATATTACAAACGTCTGACAAAACTGAAAAATGTAAATTTCCAATTTCAACCAAACATGCTAGAAATGCTCCAATTGAGCTAATTAGCTTATTGTGAGAATATTACAAACGTCTGACAAAACTGAAAAATGTAAATTTCCAATTTCAACCAAACATGCTAGAAATGCTCCAATTGAGCAAATTAGCTTATTGTGAGAATATTGCAATTGTCTGACAAAAGTGAAAAATGTAAATTTCCAATTTCAACCAAACATGCTAGAAATGCTCCAATTGAGCAAATTAGCTTATTGTGAGAATATTGCAATTGCCTGACAAAAGTGAAAAATGTAAATTTCCAATTTCAACCAAACATGCTAGAAATGCTCCAATTGAGCTAATTAGCTTATTGTGAGAATATTACAAACGTCTGACAAAAGTGAAAAATGTAAACTTCCAATTTCAACCAAACATGCTAGAAATGCTCAAATTGCGCAAATAAGCCTACTGTAGGAATTTTACAAACGTCTGACAAAACTGAAAAATGTAAATTTCCAATTTCAACCAAACATGCTAGAAATGCTCCAATTGAGCTAATTAGCTTATTGTGAGAATATTGCAATTGTCTGACAAAAGTGAAAAATGTAAATTTCCAATATCAACCAAACATGCTAGAAATGCTCCAATTGAGCTAATTAGCTTATTGTGAGAATATTAAAAACGTCTGACAAAACTGAAAAATGTAATTTTCCAATTTCAACCAAACATGCTAGAAATGCTCCAATTGAGCTAATTAGCTTATTGTGAGAATATTACAAACGTCTGACCAAACTGAAAAATGTAAATTTCCAATTTCAACCAAACATGCTAGAAATGCTCCAATTGAGCTAATTAGCTTATTGTGAGAATATTGCAATTGTCTGACAAAAGTGAAAAATGTAAATTTCCATTTTTAACCAAACATGCTAGAAATGCTCCAATTGAGCTAATTAGCTTATTGTGAGAATATTACTAACGTCTGACAACACTGAAAAATTTAAATTTACAATTTCAACCAAACATGCTAGAAATGCTCCAATTGAGCTAATTAGCTTATTGTGAAAATATTGCAATTGTCTGACAAAAGTGAAAAATGTAAATTTCCAATTTCAACCAAACATGCTAGAAATGCTCCAATTGAGCTAATTAGCTTATTGTGAGAATATTACAAACGTCTGACAAAACTGAAAAATGTAAATTTCCAATTTCAACCAAACATGCTAGAAATGCTCCAATTGAGCTAATTAGCTTATTGTGAGAATATTGCAATTGTCTGACAAAAGTGAAAAATGTAAATTTCCATTTTTAACCAAACATGCTAGAAATGCTCCAATTGAGCTAATTAGCTTATTGTGAGAATATTACTAACGTCTGACAACACTGAAAAATGTAAATTTCCAATTTCAACCAAACATGCTAGAAATGCTCCAATTGAGCTAATTAGCTTATTGTGAGGATATTGCAATTGTCTGACAAAAGTGAAAAATGTAAATTTCCAATTTCAACCAAACATGCTAGAAATGCTCCAATTGAGCAAATTAGCTTATTGTGAGAATATTGCAATTGCCTGACAAAAGTGAAAAATGTAAATTTCCATTTTCAACCAAACATGCTAGAAATGCTCCAATTGAGCTAATTAGCATATTGTGAGAATATTACAAACGTCTGACAAAAGTGAAAAATGTAAATTTCCAATTTCAACCAAACATGCTAGAAATGCTCCAATTGAGCTAATTAGCTTATTGTGAGGATATTGCAATTGTCTGACAAAAGTGAAAAATTTAAATTTACAATTTCAACCAAACATGCTAGAAATGCTCCAATTGAGCTAATTAGCATATTGTGAAAATATTGCAATTGTCTGACAAAAGTGAAAAATGTAAATTTCCAATTTCAACCAAACATGCTAGAAATGCTCCAATTGAGCTAATTAGCTTATTGTGAGAATATTACAAACGTCTGACAAAACTGAAAAATGTAAATTTCCAATTTCAACCAAACATGCTAGAAATGCTCCAATTGAGCAAATTAGCTTATTGTGAGAGTATTGCAATTGTCTGACAAAAGTGAAAAATGTAAATTTCCAATATCAACCAAACATGCTAGAAATGCTCCAATTGAGCTAATTAGCTTATTGTGAGAATATTAAAAACGTCTGACAAAACTGAAAAATGTAATTTTCCAATTTCAACCAAACATGCTAGAAATGCTCCAATTGAGCTAATTAGCTTATTGTGAGAATATTACAAACGTCTGACCAAACTGAAAAATGTAAATTTCCAATTTCAACCAAACATGCTAGAAATGCTCCAATTGAGCTAATTAGCTTATTGTGAGAATATTGCAATTGTCTGACAAAAGTGAAAAATGTAAATTTCCATTTTTAACCAAACATGCTAGAAATGCTCCAATTGAGCTAATTAGCTTATTGTGAGAATATTACTAACGTCTGACAACACTGAAAAATGTAAATTTCCAATTTCAACCAAACATGCTAGAAATGCTCCAATTGAGCTAATTAGCTTATTGTGAGGATATTGCAATTGTCTGACAAAAGTGAAAAATTTAAATTTACAATTTCAACCAAACATGCTAGAAATGCTCCAAATGAGCTAATTAGCATATTGTGAAAATATTGCAATTGTCTGACAAAAGTGAAAAATGTAAATTTCCAATTTCAACCAAACATGCTAGAAATGCTCCAATTGAGCTAATTAGCTTATTGTGAGAATATTACAAACGTCTGACAAAACTGAAAAATGTAAATTTCCAATTTCAACCAAACATGCTAGAAATGCTCCAATTGAGCTAATTAGCTTATTGTGAGAATATTACAAACGTCTGACAAAACTGAAAAATGTAAATTTCCAATTTCAACCAAACATGCTAGAAATGCTCCAATTGAGCAAATTAGCTTATTGTGAGAATATTGCAATTGTCTGACAAAAGTGAAAAATGTAAATTTCCAATTTCAACCAAACATGCTAGAAATGCTCCAATTGAGCAAATTAGCTTATTGTGAGAATATTGCAATTGCCTGACAAAAGTGAAAAATGTAAATTTCCAATTTCAACCAAACATGCTAGAAATGCTCCAATTGAGCTAATTAGCATATTGTGAGAATATTACAAACGTCTGACAAAAGTGAAAAATGTAAATTTCCAATTTCAACCAAACATGCTAGAAATGCTCCAATTGAGCTAATTAGCTTATTGTGAGGATATTGCAATTGTCTGACAAAAGTGAAAAATTTAAATTTACAATTTCAACCAAACATGCTAGAAATGCTCCAATTGAGCTAATTAGCATATTGTGAAAATATTGCAATTGTCTGACAAAAGTGAAAAATGTAAATTTCCAATTTCAACCAAACATGCTAGAAATGCTCCAATTGAGCTAATTAGCTTATTGTGAGAATATTACAAACGTCTGACAAAACTGAAAAATGTAAATTTCCAATTTCAACCAAACATGCTAGAAATGCTCCAATTGAGCAAATTAGCTTATTGTGAGAATATTGCAATTGTCTGACAAAAGTGAAAAATGTAAATTTCCAATATCAACCAAACATGCTAGAAATGCTCCAATTGAGCTAATTAGCTTATTGTGAGAATATTAAAAACGTCTGACAAAACTGAAAAATGTAATTTTCCAATTTCAACCAAACATGCTAGAAATGCTCCAATTGAGCTAATTAGCTTATTGTGAGAATATTACAAACGTCTGACCAAACTGAAAAATGTAAATTTCCAATTTCAACCAAACATGCTAGAAATGCTCCAATTGAGCTAATTAGCTTATTGTGAGAATATTGCAATTGTCTGACAAAAGTGAAAAATGTAAATTTCCATTTTTAACCAAACATGCTAGAAATGCTCCAATTGAGCTAATTAGCTCATTGTGAGAATATTACTAACGTCTGACAACACTGAAAAATGTAAATTTCCAATTTCAACCAAACATGCTAGAAATGCTCCAATTGAGCTAATTAGCTTATTGTGAGGATATTGCAATTGTCTGACAAAAGTGAAAAATTTAAATTTACAATTTCAACCAAACATGCTAGAAATGCTCCAATTGAGCTAATTAGCATATTGTGAAAATGTTGCAATTGTCTGACAAAAGTGAAAAATGTAAATTTCCAATTTCAACCAAACATGCTAGAAATGCTCCAATTGAGCTAATTAGCTTATTGTGAGAATATTACAAACGTCTGACAAAACTGAAAAATGTAAATTTCCAATTTCAACCAAACATGCTAGAAATGCTCCAATTGAGCTAATTAGCTTATTGTGAGAATATTACAAACGTCTGACAAAAGTGAAAAATGTAAATTTCCAATTTCAACCAAACATGCTAGAAATGCTCCAATTGAGCTAATTAGCTTATTGTGAGGATATTGCAATTGTCTGACAAAAGTGAAAAATTTAAATTTACAATTTCAACCAAACATGCTAGAAATGCTCCAATTGAGCTAATTAGCATATTGTGAAAATATTGCAATTGTCTGACAAAAGTGAAAAATGTAAATTTCCAATTTCAACCAAACATGCTAGAAATGCTCCAATTGAGCTAATTAGCTTATTGTGAGAATATTACAAACGTCTGACAAAACTGAAAAATGTAAATTTCCAATTTCAACCAAACATGCTAGAAATGCTCCAATTGAGCTAATTAGCTTATTGTGAGGATATTGCAATTGTCTGACAAAAGTGAAAAATTTAAATTTACAATTTCAACCAAACATGCTAGAAATGCTCCAATTGAGCTAATTAGCATATTGTGAAAATATTGCAATTGTCTGACAAAAGTGAAAAATGTAAATTTCCAATTTCAACCAAACATGCTAGAAATGCTCCAATTGAGCTAATTAGCTTATTGTGAGAATATTACAAACGTCTGACAAAACTGAAAAATGTAAATTTCCAATTTCAACCAAACATGCTAGAAATGCTCCAATTGAGCTAATTAGCTTATTGTGAGAATATTACAAACGTCTGACAAAACTGAAAAATGTAAATTTCCAATTTCAACCAAACATGCTAGAAATGCTCCAATTGAGCAAATTAGCTTATTGTGAGAATATTGCAATTGCCTGACAAAAGTGAAAAATGTAAATTTCCATTTTTAACCAAACATGCTAGAAATGCTCCAATTGAGCTAATTAGTTTATTGTGAGAATATTACTAACGTCTGACAACACTGAAAAATGTAAATTTCCAATTTCAACCAAACATGCTAGAAATGCTCCAATTGAGCTAATTAGCTTATTGTGAGAATATTGCAATTGTCTGACAAAAGTGAAAAATGTAAATTTCCAATTTCAACCAAACATGCTAGAAATGCTCCAATTGAGCTAATTAGCTTATTGTGAGAATATTACAAACGTCTGACAAAAGTGAAAAATGTAAATTTCCAATTTCAACCAAACATGCTAGAAATGCTCCAATTGAGCTAATTAGCTTATTGTGAGGATATTGCAATTGTCTGACATAAGTGAAAAATTTAAATTTACAATTTCAACCAAACATGCTAGAAATGCTCCAATTGAGCTAATTAGCATATTGTGAAAATATTGCAATTGTCTGACAAAAGTGAAAAATGTAAATTTCCAATTTCAACCAAACATGCTAGAAATGCTCCAATTGAGCTAATTAGCTTATTGTGAGAATATTACAAACGTCTGACAAAACTGAAAAATGTAAATTTCCAATTTCAACCAAACATGCTAGAAATGCTCCAATTGAGCTAATTAGCTTATTGTGAGAATATTGCAATTGCCTGACAAAAGTGAAAAATGTAAATTTCCATTTTTAACCAAACATGCTAGAAATGCTCCAATTGAGCTAATTAGCTTATTGTGAGAATATTACTAACGTCTGACAACACTGAAAAATGTAAATTTCCAATTTCAACCAAACATGCTAGAAATGCTCCAATTGAGCTAATTAGCTTATTGTGAGAATATTGCAATTGTCTGACAAAAGTGAAAAAAGTAAATTTCCAATTTCAACCAAACATGCTAGAAATGCTCCAATTGAGCAAATTAGCTTATTGTGAGAATATTGCAATTGCCTGACAAAAGTGAAAAATGTAAATTTCCAATTTCAACCAAACATGCTAGAAATGCTCCAATTGAGCTAATTAGCATATTGTGAGAATATTACAAACGTCTGACAAAAGTGAAAAATGTAAATTTCCAATTTCAACCAAACATGCTAGAAATGCTCCAATTGAGCTAATTAGCTTATTGTGAGGATATTGCAATTGTCTGACAAAAGTGAAAAATTTAAATTTACAATTTCAACCAAACATGCTAGAAATGCTCCAATTGAGCTAATTAGCATATTGTGAAAATATTGCAATTGTCTGACAAAAGTGAAAAATGTAAATTTCCAATTTCAACCAAACATGCTAGAAATGCTCCAATTGAGCTAATTAGCTTATTGTGAGAATATTACAAACGTCTGACAAAACTGAAAAATGTAAATTTCCAATTTCAACCAAACATGCTAGAAATGCTCCAATTGAGCAAATTAGCTTATTGTGAGAGTATTGCAATTGTCTGACAAAAGTGAAAAATGTAAATTTCCAATATCAACCAAACATGCTAGAAATGCTCCAATTGAGCTAATTAGCTTATTGTGAGAATATTAAAAACGTCTGACAAAACTGAAAAATGTAATTTTCCAATTTCAACCAAACATGCTAGAAATGCTCCAATTGAGCTAATTAGCTTATTGTGAGAATATTACAAACGTCTGACCAAACTGAAAAATGTAAATTTCCAATTTCAACCAAACATGCTAGAAATGCTCCAATTGAGCTAATTAGCTTATTGTGAGAATATTGCAATTGTCTGACAAAAGTGAAAAATGTAAATTTCCATTTTTAACCAAACATGCTAGAAATGCTCCAATTGAGCTAATTAGCTTATTGTGAGAATATTACTAACGTCTGACAACACTGAAAAATGTAAATTTCCAATTTCAACCAAACATGCTAGAAATGCTCCAATTGAGCTAATTAGCTTATTGTGAGGATATTGCAATTGTCTGACAAAAGTGAAAAATTTAAATTTACAATTTCAACCAAACATGCTAGAAATGCTCCAAATGAGCTAATTAGCATATTGTGAAAATATTGCAATTGTCTGACAAAAGTGAAAAATGTAAATTTCCAATTTCAACCAAACATGCTAGAAATGCTCCAATTGAGCTAATTAGCTTATTGTGAGAATATTACAAACGTCTGACAAAACTGAAAAATGTAAATTTCCAATTTCAACCAAACATGCTAGAAATGCTCCAATTGAGCTAATTAGCTTATTGTGAGAATATTACAAACGTCTGACAAAACTGAAAAATGTAAATTTCCAATTTCAACCAAACATGCTAGAAATGCTCCAATTGAGCAAATTAGCTTATTGTGAGAATATTGCAATTGTCTGACAAAAGTGAAAAATGTAAATTTCCAATTTCAACCAAACATGCTAGAAATGCTCCAATTGAGCAAATTAGCTTATTGTGAGAATATTGCAATTGCCTGACAAAAGTGAAAAATGTAAATTTCCAATTTCAACCAAACATGCTAGAAATGCTCCAATTGAGCTAATTAGCTTATTGTGAGAATATTACAAACGTCTGACAAAAGTGAAAAATGTAAACTTCCAATTTCAACCAAACATGCTAGAAATGCTCAAATTGCGCAAATAAGCCTACTGTAGGAATTTTACAAACGTCTGACAAAACTGAAAAATGTAATTTTCCAATTTCAACCAAACATGCTAGAAATGCTCCAATTGAGCTAATTAGCTTATTGTGAGAATATTGCAATTGTCTGACAAAAGTGAAAAATGTAAATTTCCAATATCAACCAAACATGCTAGAAATGCTCCAATTGAGCTAATTAGCTTATTGTGAGAATATTAAAAACGTCTGACAAAACTGAAAAATGTAATTTTCCAATTTCAACCAAACATGCTAGAAATGCTCCAATTGAGCTAATTAGCTTGTGAGAATATTACAAACGTCTGACCAAACTGAAAAATGTAAATTTCCAATTTCAACCAAACATGCTAGAAATGCTCCAATTGAGCTAATTAGCTTATTGTGAGAATATTGCAATTGTCTGACAAAAGTGAAAAATGTAAATTTCCATTTTTAACCAAACATGCTAGAAATGCTCCAATTGAGCTAATTAGCTTATTGTGAGAATATTACTAACGTCTGACAACACTGAAAAATGTAAATTTCCAATTTCAACCAAACATGCTAGAAATGCTCCAATTGAGCTAATTAGCTTATTGTGAGAATATTGCAATTGTCTGACAAAAGTGAAAAATGTAAATTTCCAATTTCAACCAAACATGCTAGAAATGCTCCAATTGAGCTAATTAGCTTATTGTGAGAATATTACAAACGTCTGACAAAAGTGAAAAATGTAAATTTCCAATTTCAACCAAACATGCTAGAAATGCTCCAATTGAGCTAATTAGCTTATTGTGAGGATATTGCAATTGTCTGACAAAAGTGAAAAATTTAAATTTACAATTTCAACCAAACATGCTAGAAATGCTCCAATTGAGCAAATTAGCTTATTGTGAGAATATTGCAATTGTCTGACAAAAGTGAAAAATGTAAATTTCCAATATCAACCAAACATGCTAGAAATGCTCCAATTGAGCTAATTAGCTTATTGTGAGAATATTAAAAACGTCTGACCAAACTGAAAAATGTAATTTTCCAATTTCAACCAAACATGCTAGAAATGCTCCAATTGAGCTAATTAGCTTATTGTGAGAATATTACAAACGTCTGACCAAACTGAAAAATGTAAATTTCCAATTTCAACCAAACATGCTAGAAATGCTCCAATTGAGCTAATTAGCTTATTGTGAGAATATTGCAATTGTCTGACAAAAGTGAAAAATGTAAATTTCCATTTTTAACCAAACATGCTAGAAATGCTCCAATTGAGCTAATTAGCTTATTGTGAGAATATTACTAACGTCTGACAACACTGAAAAATGTAAATTTCCAATTTCAACCAAACATGCTAGAAATGCTCCAATTGAGCTAATTAGCTTATTGTGAGAATATTGCAATTGTCTGACAAAAGTGAAAAATGTAAATTTCCAATTTCAACCAAACATGCTAGAAATGCTCCAATTGAGCTAATTAGCTTATTGTGAGAATATTACAAACGTCTGACAAAAGTGAAAAATGTAAATTTCCAATTTCAACCAAACATGCTAGAAATGCTCCAATTGATCTAATTAGCTTATTGTGAGGATATTGCAATTGTCTGACAAAAGTGAAAAATTTAAATTTACAATTTCAACCAAACATGCTAGAAATGCTCCAATTGAGCTAATTAGCATATTGTGAAAATATTGCAATTGTCTGACAAAAGTGAAAAATGTAAATTTCCAATTTCAACCAAACATGCTAGAAATGCTCCAATTGAGCTAATTAGCTTATTGTGAGAATATTACAAACGTCTGACAAAACTGAAAAATGTTAATTTCCAATTTCAACCAAACATGCTAGAAATGCTCCAATTGAGCTAATTAGCTTATTGTGAGAATATTACAAACGTCTGACAAAAGTGAAAAATGTAAATTTCCAATTTCAACCAAACATGCTAGAAATGCTCCAATTGAGCTAATTAGCTTATTGTGAGGATATTGCAATTGTCTGACAAAAGTGAAAAATTTAAATTTACAATTTCAACCAAACATGCTAGAAATGCTCCAATTGGGCTATTTAGCATATTGTGAAAATATTGCAATTGTCTGACAAAAGTGAAAAATTTAAATTTCCAATTTCAACCAAACATGCTAGAAATGCTCCAATTGAGCTAATTAGCTTATTGTGAGAATATTACAAACGTCTGACAAAACTGAAAAATGTAAATTTCCAATTTCAACCAAACATGCTAGAAATGCTCCAATTGAGCTAATTAGCTTATTGTGAGAATATTACAAACGTCTGACAAAACTGAAAAATGTAAATTTCCAATTTCAACCAAACATGCTAGAAATGCTCCAATTGAGCAAATTAGCTTATTGTGAGAATATTGCAATTGTCTGACAAAAGTGAAAAATGTAAATTTCCAATTTTAACCAAACATGCTAGAAATGCTCCAATTGAGCTAATTAGCTTATTGTGAGAATATTACAAACGTCTGACAACACTGAAAAATGTAAATTTCCAATTTCAACCAAACATGCTAGAAATGCTCCAATTGAGCTAATTAGCTTATTGCGAGAATATTGCAATTGTCTGACAAAAGTGAAAAATGTAAATTTCCAATTTGAACCAAACATGCTAGAAATGCTCCAATTGAGCTAATTAGCTTATTGTGAGAATATTACAAACGTCTGACAAAAGTGAAAAATGTAAACTTCCAATTTCAACCAAACATGCTAGAAATGCTCAAATTGCGCAAATAAGCCTACTGTAGGAATTTTACAAACGTCTGACAAAAGTGAAAAATGTAAATTTCCAATTTCAACCAAACATGCTAGAAATGCTCCAATTGAGCTAATTAGCTTATTGTGAGAATATTGCAATTGTCTGACAAAAGTGAAAAATGTAAATTTCCAATATCAACCAAACATGCTAGAAATGCTCCAATTGAGCTAATTAGCTTATTGTGAGAATATTAAAAACGTCTGACAAAACTGAAAAATGTAATTTTCCAATTTCAACCAAACATGCTAGAAATGCTCCAATTGAGCTAATTAGCTTATTGTGAGAATATTACAAACGTCTGACCAAACTGAAAAATGTAAATTTCCAATTTCAACCAAACATGCTAGAAATGCTCCAATTGAGCTAATTAGCTTATTGTGAGAATATTGCAATTGTCTGACAAAAGTGAAAAATGTAAATTTCCATTTTTAACCAAACATGCTAGAAATGCTCCAATTGAGCTAATTAGCTTATTGTGAGAATATTACTAACGTCTGACAACACTGAAAAATGTAAATTTCCAATTTCAACCAAACATGCTAGAAATGCTCCAATTGAGCTAATTAGCTTATTGTGAGAATATTGCAATTGTCTGACAAAAGTGAAAAATGTAAATTTCCAATTTCAACCAAACATGCTAGAAATGCTCCAATTGAGCTAATTAGCTTATTGTGAGAATATTACAAACGTCTGACAAAAGTAAAAAATGTAAATTTCCAATTTCAACCAAACATGCTAGAAATGCTCCAATTGAGCTAATTATCTTATTGTGAGGATATTGCAATTGTCTGACAAAAGTGAAAAATTTAAATTTACAATTTCAACCAAACATGCTAGAAATGCTCCAATTGAGCTAATTAGCATATTGTGAAAATATTGCAATTGTCTGACAAAAGTGAAAAATGAAAATTTCCAATTTCAACCAAACATGCTAGAAATGCTCCAATTGAGCTAATTAGCTTATTGTGAGAATATTACAAACGTCTGACAAAACTGAAAAATGTAAATTTCCAATTTCAACCAAACATGCTAGAAATGCTCCAATTGAGCTAATTAGCTTATTGTGAGGATATTGCAATTGTCTGACAAAAGTGAAAAATTTAAATTTACAATTTCAACCAAACATGCTAGAAATGCTCCAATTGAGCTAATTAGCATATTGTGAAAATATTGCAATTGTCTGACAAAAGTGAAAAATGTAAATTTCCAATTTCAACCAAACATGCTAGAAATGCTCCAATTGAGCTAATTAGCTTATTGTGAGAATATTACAAACGTCTGACAAAACTGAAAAATGTAAATTTCCAATTTCAACCAAACATGCTAGAAATGCTCCAATTGAGCTAATTAGCTTATTGTGAGAATATTACAAACGTCTGACAAAACTGAAAAATGTAAATTTCCAATTTCAACCAAACATGCTAGAAATGCTCCAATTGAGCTAATTAGCTTATTGTGAGAATATTACAAACGTCTGACAAAACTGAAAAATGTAAATTTCCAATTTCAACCAAACATGCTAGAAATGCTCCAATTGAGCTAATTAGCTTATTGTGAGAATATTACTAACGTCTGACAACACTGAAAAATGTAAATTTCCAATTTCAACCAAACATGCTAGAAATGCTCCAATTGAGCTAATTAGCTTATTGTGAGAATATTGCAATTGTCTGACAAAAGTGAAAAATGTAAATTTCCAATTTCAACCAAACATGCTAGAAATGCTCCAATTGAGCTAATTAGCTTATTGTGAGAATATTACAAACGTCTGACAAAAGTGAAAAATGTAAATTTCCAATTTCAACCAAACATGCTAGAAATGCTCCAATTGAGCTAATTAGCTTATTGTGAGGATATTGCAATTGTCTGACAAAAGTGAAAAATTTAAATTTACAATTTCAACCAAACATGCTAGAAATGCTCCAATTGAGCTAATTAGCATATTGTGAAAATATTGCAATTGTCTGACAAAAGTGAAAAATGTAAATTTCCAATTTCAACCAAACATGCTAGAAATGCTCCAATTGAGCTAATTAGCTTATTGTGAGAATATTACAAACGTCTGACAAAAGTGAAAAATGTAAATTTCCAATTTCAACCAAACATGCTAGAAATGCTCCAATTGAGCTAATTAGCTTATTGTGAGAATATTGCAATTGTCTGACAAAAGTGAAAAATTTAAATTTACAATTTCAACCAAACATGCTAGAAATGCTCCAATTGAGCTAATTAGCATATTGTGAAAATATTGCAATTGTCTGACAAAAGTGAAAAATGTAAATTTCCAATTTCAACCAAACATGCTAGAAATGCTCCAATTGAGCTAATTAGCTTATTGTGAGAATATTACAAACGTCTGACAAAACTGAAAAATGTAAATTTCCAATTTCAACCAAACATGCTAGAAATGCTCCAATTGAGCTAATTAGCTTATTGTGAGAATATTACAAACGTCTGACAAAACTGAAAAATGTAAATTTCCAATTTCAACCAAACATGCTAGAAATGCTCCAATTGAGCTAATTAGCTTATTGTGAGAATATTACAAACGTCTGACAAAAGTGAAAAATGTAAATTTCCAATTTCAACCAAACATGCTAGAAATGCTCCAATTGAGCTAATTAGCTTATTGTGAGGATATTGCAATTGTCTGACAAAAGTGAAAAATTTAAATTTACAATTTCAACCAAACATGCTAGAAATGCTCCAATTGAGCTAATTAGCTTATTGTGAGGATATTGCAATTGTCTGACAAAAGTGAAAAATGTAAACTTCCAATTTCAACCAAACATGCTAGAAATGCTCAAATTGCGCAAATAAGCCTACTGTAGGAATTTTACAAACGTCTGACAAAAGTGAAAAATGTAAATTTCCAATTTCAACCAAACATGCTAGAAATGCTCCAATTGAGCTAATTAGCTTATTGTGAGAATATTGCAATTGTCTGACAAAAGTGAAAAATGTAAATTTACAATTTCAACCAAACATGCTAGAAATGCTCCAATTGAGCTAATTAGCTTATTGTGAGAATATTACAAACGTCTGACAAAACTGAAAAATGTAAATTTCCAATTTCAACCAAACATGCTAGAAATGCTCCAAATGAGCTAATTAGCTTATTGTGAGGATATTGCAATTGTCTGACAAAAGTGAAAAATTTAAATTTACAATTTCAACCAAACATGCTAGAAATGCTCCAATTGAGCTAATTAGCATATTGTGAAAATATTGCAATTGTCTGACAAAAGTGAAAAATGTAAATTTCCAATTTCAACCAAACATGCTAGAAATGCTCCAATTGAGCTAATTAGCTTATTGTGAGAATATTACAAACGTCTGACAAAACTGAAAAATGTAAATTTCCAATTTCAACCAAACATGCTAGAAATGCTCCAATTGAGCTAATTAGCTTATTGTGAGAATATTACAAACGTCTGACAAAACTGAAAAATGTAAATTTCCAATTTCAACCAAACATGCTAGAAATGCTCCAATTGAGCTAATTAGCTTATTGTGAGAATATTACAAACGTCTGACAAAACTGAAAAATGTAAATTTCCAATTTCAACCAAACATGCTAGAAATGCTCCAATTGAGCTAATTAGCTTATTGTGAGAATATTACTAACGTCTGACAACACTGAAAAATGTAAATTTCCAATTTCAACCAAACATGCTAGAAATGCTCCAATTGAGCTAATTAGCTTATTGTGAGAATATTGCAATTGTCTGACAAAAGTGAAAAATGTAAATTTCCAATTTCAACCAAACATGCTAGAAATGCTCCAATTGAGCTAATTAGCTTATTGTGAGAATATTACAAACGTCTGACAAAAGTGAAAAATGTAAATTTCCAATTTCAACCAAACATGCTAGAAATGCTCCAATTGAGCTAATTAGCTTATTGTGAGGATATTGCAATTGTCTGACAAAAGTGAAAAATTTAAATTTACAATTTCAACCAAACATGCTAGAAATGCTCCAATTGAGCTAATTAGCATATTGTGAAAATATTGCAATTGTCTGACAAAAGTGAAAAATGTAAATTTCCAATTTCAACCAAACATGCTAGAAATGCTCCAATTGAGCTAATTAGCTTATTGTGAGAATATTACAAACGTCTGACAAAACTGAAAAATGTAAATTTCCAATTTCAACCAAACATGCTAGAAATGCTCCAATTGAGCTAATTAGCTTATTGTGAGAATATTACAAACGTCTGACAAAACTGAAAAATGTAAATTTCCAATTTCAACCAAACATGCTAGAAATGCTCCAATTGAGCTAATTAGCTTATTGTGAGAATATTACAAACGTCTGACAAAAGTGAAAAATGTAAATTTCCAATTTCAACCAAACATGCTAGAAATGCTCCAATTGAGCTAATTAGCTTATTGTGAGGATATTGCAATTGTCTGACAAAAGTGAAAAATTTAAATTTACAATTTCAACCAAACATGCTAGAAATGCTCCAATTGAGCTAATTAGCTTATTGTGAGGATATTGCAATTGTCTGACAAAAGTGAAAAATGTAAACTTCCAATTTCAACCAAACATGCTAGAAATGCTCAAATTGCGCAAATAAGCCTACTGTAGGAATTTTACAAACGTCTGACAAAAGTGAAAAATGTAAATTTCCAATTTCAACCAAACATGCTAGAAATGCTCCAATTGAGCTAATTAGCTTATTGTGAGAATATTGCAATTGTCTGACAAAAGTGAAAAATGTAAATTTACAATTTCAACCAAACATGCTAGAAATGCTCCAATTGAGCTAATTAGCTTATTGTGAGAATATTACAAACGTCTGACAAAACTGAAAAATGTAAATTTCCAATTTCAACCAAACATGCTAGAAATGCTCCAAATGAGCTAATTAGCTTATTGTGAGGATATTGCAATTGTCTGACAAAAGTGAAAAATTTAAATTTACAATTTCAACCAAACATGCTAGAAATGCTCCAATTGAGCTAATTAGCATATTGTGAAAATATTGCAATTGTCTGACAAAAGTGAAAAATGTAAATTTCCAATTTCAACCAAACATGCTAGAAATGCTCCAATTGAGCTAATTAGCTTATTGTGAGAATATTACAAACGTCTGACAAAACTGAAAAATGTAAATTTCCAATTTCAACCAAACATGCTAGAAATGCTCCAATTGAGCTAATTAGCTTATTGTGAGAATATTACAAACGTCTGACAAAACTGAAAAATGTAAATTTCCAATTTCAACCAAACATGCTAGAAATGCTCCAATTGAGCTAATTAGCTTATTGTGAGAATATTACAAACGTCTGACAAAACTGAAAAATGTAAATTTCCAATTTCAACCAAACATGCTAGAAATGCTCCAATTGAGCTAATTAGCTTATTGTGAGAATATTACTAACGTCTGACAACACTGAAAAATGTAAATTTCCAATTTCAACCAAACATGCTAGAAATGCTCCAATTGAGCTAATTAGCTTATTGTGAGAATATTGCAATTGTCTGACAAAAGTGAAAAATGTAAATTTCCAATTTCAACCAAACATGCTAGAAATGCTCCAATTGAGCTAATTAGCTTATTGTGAGAATATTACAAACGTCTGACAAAAGTGAAAAATGTAAATTTCCAATTTCAACCAAACATGCTAGAAATGCTCCAATTGAGCTAATTAGCTTATTGTGAGGATATTGCAATTGTCTGACAAAAGTGAAAAATTTAAATTTACAATTTCAACCAAACATGCTAGAAATGCTCCAATTGAGCTAATTAGCATATTGTGAAAATATTGCAATTGTCTGACAAAAGTGAAAAATGTAAATTTCCAATTTCAACCAAACATGCTAGAAATGCTCCAATTGAGCTAATTAGCTTATTGTGAGAATATTACAAACGTCTGACAAAAGTGAAAAATGTAAATTTCCAATTTCAACCAAACATGCTAGAAATGCTCCAATTGAGCTAATTAGCTTATTGTGAGAATATTGCAATTGTCTGACAAAAGTGAAAAATGTAAATTTCCAATATCAACCAAACATGCTAGAAATGCTCCAATTGAGCTAATTAGCTTATTGTGAGAATATTACAAACGTCTGACAAAACTGAAAAATGTAATTTTCCAATTTCAACCAAACATGCTAGAAATGCTCCAATTGAGCTAATTAGCTTATTGTGAGAATATTACAAACGTCTGACCAAACTGAAAAATGTAAATTTCCAATTTCAACCAAACATGCTAGAAATGCTCCAATTGAGCTAATTAGCTTATTGTGAGAATATTGCAATTGTCTGACAAAAGTGAAAAATTTAAATTTACAATTTCAACCAAACATGCTAGAAATGCTCCAATTGAGCTAATTAGCATATTGTGAAAATATTGCAATTGTCTGACAAAAGTGAAAAATGTAAATTTCCAATTTCAACCAAACATGCTAGAAATGCTCCAATTGAGCTAATTAGCTTATTGTGAGAATATTACAAACGTCTGACAAAAGTGAAAATTTTAAATTTACAATTTCAACCAAACATGCTAGAAATGCTCCAATTGAGCTAATTAGCATATTGTGAAAATATTGCAATTGTCTGACAAAAGTGAAAAATGTAAATTTCCAATTTCAACCAAACATGCTAGAAATGCTCCAATTGAGCTAATTAGCTTATTGTGAGAATATTACAAACGTCTGACAAAAGTGAAAAATGTAAATTTCCAATTTCAACCAAACATGCTAGAAATGCTCCAATTGAGCTAATTAGCTTATTGTGAGGATATTGCAATTGTCTGACAAAAGTGAAAAATTTAAATTTACAATTTCAACCAAACATGCTAGAAATGCTCCAATTGAGCTAATTAGCATATTGTGAAAATATTGCAATTGTCTGACAAAAGTGAAAAATGTAAATTTCCAATTTCAACCAAACATGCTAGAAATGCTCCAATTGAGCTAATTAGCTTATTGTGAGAATATTAAAAACGTCTGACAAAACTGAAAAATGTAAATTTCCAATTTCAACCAAACATGCTAGAAATGCTCCAATTGAGCTAATTAGCTTATTGTGAGAATATTACAAACGTCTGACAAAAGTGAAAAATGTAAATTTCCAATTTCAACCAAACATGCTAGAAATGCTCCAATTGAGCTAATTAGCTTATTGTGGGAATATTACTAACGTCTGACAACACTGAAAAATGTAAAATTCCAATTTCAACCAAACATGCTAGAAATGCTCCAATTGAGCTAATTAGCTTATTGTGAGAATATTGCAATTGTCTGACAAAAGTGAAAAATTTAAATTTACAATTTCAACCAAACATGCTAGAAATGCTCCAATTGAGCTAATTAGCATATTGTGAAAATATTGCAATTGTCTGACAAAAGTGAAAAATGTAAATTTCCAATTTCAACCAAACATGCTAGAAATGCTCCAATTGAGCTAATTAGCTTATTGTGAGAATATTACAAACGTCTGACAAAACTGAAAAATGTAAATTTCCAATTTCAACCAAACATGCTAGAAATGCTCCAATTGAGCTAATTAGCTTATTGTGAGAATATTACAAACGTCTGACAAAACTGAAAAATGTAAATTTCCAATTTCAACCAAACATGCTAGAAATGCTCCAATTGAGCTAATTAGCTTATTGTGAGAATATTACAAACGTCTGACAAAAGTGAAAAATGTAAATTTCCAATTTCAACCAAACATGCTAGAAATGCTCCAATTGAGCTAATTAGCTTATTGTGAGGATATTGCAATTGTCTGACAAAAGTGAAAAATTTAAATTTACAATTTCAACCAAACATGCTAGAAATGCTCCAATTGAGCTAATTAGCTTATTGTGAGGATATTGCAATTGTCTGACAAAAGTGAAAAATGTAAACTTCCAATTTCAACCAAACATGCTAGAAATGCTCAAATTGCGCAAATAAGCCTACTGTAGGAAATTTACAAACGTCTGACAAAAGTGAAAAATGTAAATTTCCAATTTCAACCAAACATGCTAGAAATGCTCCAATTGAGCTAATTAGCTTATTGTGAGAATATTGCAATTGTCTGACAAAAGTGAAAAATGTAAATTTCCAATATCAACCAAACATGCTAGAAATGCTCCAATTGAGCTAATTAGCTTATTGTGAGAATATTAAAAACGTCTGACAAAACTGAAAAATGTAATTTTCCAATTTCAACCAAACATGCTAGAAATGCTCCAATTGAGCTAATTAGCTTATTGTGAGAATATTACAAACGTCTGACCAAACTGACAAATGTAAATTTCCAATTTCAACCAAACATGCTAGAAATGCTCCAATTGAGCTAATTAGCTTATTGTGAGAATATTGCAATTGTCTGACAAAAGTGAAAAATGTAAATTTCCATTTTTAACCAAACATGCTAGAAATGCTCCAATTGAGCTAATTAGCTTATTGTGAGAATATTACTAACGTCTGACAACACTGAAAAATGTAAATTTCCAATTTCAACCAAACATGCTAGAAATGCTCCAATTGAGCTAATTAGCTTATTGTGAGAATATTGCAATTGTCTGACAAAAGTGAAAAATGTAAATTTCCAATTTCAACCAAACATGCTAGAAATGCTCCAATTGAGCTAATTAGCTTATTGTGAGAATATTACAAACGTCTGACAAAAGTGAAAAATGTAAATTTCCAATTTCAACCAAACATGCTAGAAATGCTCCAATTGAGCTAATTAGCTTATTGTGAGGATATTGCAATTGTCTGACAAAAGTGAAAAATTTAAATTTACAATTTCAACCAAACATGCTAGAAATGCTCCAATTGAGCTAATTAGCATATTGTGAAAATATTGCAATTGTCTGACAAAAGTGAAAAATGTAAATTTCCAATTTCAACCAAACATGCTAGAAATGCTCCAATTGAGCTAATTAGCTTATTGTGAGAATATTACAAACGTCTGACAAAAGTGAAAAATGTAAATTTCCAATTTCAACCAAACATGCTAGAAATGCTCCAATTGAGCTAATTAGCTTATTGTGAGAATATTGCAATTGTCTGACAAAAGTGAAAAATGTAAATTTCCAATATCAACCAAACATGCTAGAAATGCTCCAATTGGGCTAATTAGCTTATTGTGAGAATATTAAAAACGTCTGACAAAACTGAAAAATGTAATTTTCCAATTTCAACCAAACATGCTAGAAATGCTCCAATTGAGCTAATTAGCTTATTGTGAGAATATTGCAATTGTCTGACAAAAGTGAAAAATGTAAATTTCCATTTTTAACCAAACATGCTAGAAATGCTCCAATTGAGCTAATTAGCTTATGGTGAGAATATTACTAACGTCTGACAACACTGAAAAATGTAAATTTCCAATTTCAACCAAACATGCTAGAAATGCTCCAATTGAGCTAATTAGCTTATTGTGAGAATATTGCAATTGTCTGACAAAAGTGAAAAATGTAAATTTCCAATTTCAACCAAACATGCTAGAAATGCTCCAATTGAGCTAATTAGCTTATTGTGAGAATATTACAAACGTCTGACAAAAGTGAAAAATGTAAATTTCCAATTTCAACCAAACATGCTAGAAATGCTCCAATTGAGCTAATTAGCTTATTGTGAGGATATTGCAATTGTCTGACAAAAGTGAAAAATTTAAATTTACAATTTCAACCAAACATGCTAGAAATGCTCCAATTGAGCTAATTAGCTTATTGTGAGAATATTACTAACGTCTGACAACACTGAAAAATGTAAATTTCCAATTTCAACCAAACATGCTAGAAATGCTCCAATTGAGCTAATTAGCTTATTGTGAGAATATTGCAATTGTCTGACAAAAGTGAAAAATGTAAATTTCCAATTTCAACCAAACATGCTAGAAATGCTCCAATTGAGCTAATTAGCTTATTGTGAGAATATTACAAACGTCTGACAAAAGTGAAAAATGTAAATTTCCAATTTCAACCAAACATGCTAGAAATGCTCCAATTGAGCTAATTAGCTTATTGTGAGGATATTGCAATTGTCTGACAAAAGTGAAAAATTTAAATTTACAATTTCAACCAAACATGCTAGAAATGCTCCAATTGAGCTAATTAGCATATTGTGAAAATATTGCAATTGTCTGACAAAAGTGAAAAATGTAAATTTCCAATTTCAACCAAACATGCTAGAAATGCTCCAATTGAGCTAATTAGCTTATTGTGAGAATATTACAAACGTCTGACAAAAGTGAAAAATGTAAATTTCCAATTTCAACCAAACATGCTAGAAATGCTCCAATTGAGCTAATTAGCTTATTGTGAGAATATTGCAATTGTCTGACAAAAGTGAAAAATGTAAATTTCCAATATCAACCAAACATGCTAGAAATGCTCCAATTGAGCTAATTAGCTTATTGTGAGAATATTAAAAACGTCTGACAAAACTGAAAAATGTAATTTTCCAATTTCAACCAAACATGCTAGAAATGCTCCAATTGAGCTAATTAGCTTATTGTGAGAATATTACAAACGTCTGACCAAACTGAAAAATGTAAATTTCCAATTTCAACCAAACATGCTAGAAATGCTCCAATTGAGCTAATTAGCTTATTGTGAGAATATTGCAATTGTCTGACAAAAGTGAAAAATGTAAATTTCCATTTTTAACCAAACATGCTAGAAATGCTCCAATTGAGCTAATTAGCTTATTGTGAGAATATTACTAACGTCTGACAACACTGAAAAATGTAAATTTCCAATTTCAACCAAACATGCTAGAAATGCTCCAATTGAGCTAATTAGCTTATTGTGAGAATATTGCAATTGTCTGACAAAAGTGAAAAATGTAAATTTCCAATTTCAACCAAACATGCTAGAAATGCTCCAATTGAGCTAATTAGCTTATTGTGAGAATATTACAAACGTCTGACAAAAGTGAAAAATGTAAATTTCCAATTTCAACCAAACATGCTAGAAATGCTCCAATTGAGCTAATTAGCTTATTGTGAGAATATTGCAATTGTCTGACAAAAGTGAAAAATTTAAATTTACAATTTCAACCAAACATGCTAGAAATGCTCCAATTGAGCTAATTAGCATATTGTGAAAATATTGCAATTGTCTGACAAAAGTGAAAAATGTAAATTTCCAATTTCAACCAAACATGCTAGAAATGCTCCAATTGAGCTAATTAGCTTATTGTGAGAATATTACAAACGTCTGACAAAAGTGAAAAATTTAAATTTACAATTTCAACCAAACATGCTAGAAATGCTCCAATTGAGCTAATTAGCATATTGTGAAAATATTGCAATTGTCTGACAAAAGTGAAAAATGTAAATTTCCAATTTCAACCAAACATGCTAGAAATGCTCCAATTGAGCTAATTAGCTTATTGTGAGAATATTACAAACGTCTGACAAAAGTGAAAAATGTAAATTTCCAATTTCAACCAAACATGCTAGAAATGCTCCAATTGAGCTAATTAGCTTATTGTGAGGATATTGCAATTGTCTGACAAAAGTGAAAAATTTAAATTTACAATTTCAACCAAACATGCTAGAAATGCTCCAATTGAGCTAATTAGCATATTGTGAAAATATTGCAATTGTCTGACAAAAGTGAAAAATGTAAATTTCCAATTTCAACCAAACATGCTAGAAATGCTCCAATTGAGCTAATTAGCTTATTGTGAGAATATTAAAAACGTCTGACAAAACTGAAAAATGTAAATTTCCAATTTCAACCAAACATGCTAGAAATGCTCCAATTGAGCTAATTAGCTTATTGTGAGAATATTACAAACGTCTGACAAAAGTGAAAAATGTAAATTTCCAATTTCAACCAAACATGCTAGAAATGCTCCAATTGAGCTAATTAGCTTATTGTGAGAATATTACTAACGTCTGACAACACTGAAAAATGTAAAATTCCAATTTCAACCAAACATGCTAGAAATGCTCCAATTGAGCTAATTAGCTTATTGTGAGAATATTGCAATTGTCTGACAAAAGTGAAAAATTTAAATTTACAATTTCAACCAAACATGCTAGAAATGCTCCAATTGAGCTAATTAGCATATTGTGAAAATATTGCAATTGTCTGACAAAAGTGAAAAATGTAAATTTCCAATTTCAACCAAACATGCTAGAAATGCTCCAATTGAGCTAATTAGCTTATTGTGAGAATATTACAAACGTCTGACAAAACTGAAAAATGTAAATTTCCAATTTCAACCAAACATGCTAGAAATGCTCCAATTGAGCTAATTAGCTTATTGTGAGAATATTACAAACGTCTGACAAAACTGAAAAATGTAAATTTCCAATTTCAACCAAACATGCTAGAAATGCTCCAATTGAGCTAATTAGCTTATTGTGAGAATATTACAAACGTCTGACAAAAGTGAAAAATGTAAATTTCCAATTTCAACCAAACATGCTAGAAATGCTCCAATTGAGCTAATTAGCTTATTGTGAGGATATTGCAATTGTCTAACAAAAGTGAAAAATTTAAATTTACAATTTCAACCAAACATGCTAGAAATGCTCCAATTGAGCTAATTAGCTTATTGTGAGGATATTGCAATTGTCTGACAAAAGTGAAAAATGTAAACTTCCAATTTCAACCAAACATGCTAGAAATGCTCAAATTGCGCAAATAAGCCTACTGTAGGAATTTTACAAACGTCTGACAAAAGTGAAAAATGTAAATTTCCAATTTCAACCAAACATGCTAGAAATGCTCCAATTGAGCTAATTAGCTTATTGTGAGAATATTGCAATTGTCTGACAAAAGTGAAAAATGTAAATTTCCAATATCAACCAAACATGCTAGAAATGCTCCAATTGAGCTAATTAGCTTATTGTGAGAATATTAAAAACGTCTGACAAAACTGAAAAATGTAATTTTCCAATTTCAACCAAACATGCTAGAAATGCTCCAATTGAGCTAATTAGCTTATTGTGAGAATATTACAAACGTCTGACCAAACTGACAAATGTAAATTTCCAATTTCAACCAAACATGCTAGAAATGCTCCAATTGAGCTAATTAGCTTATTGTGAGAATATTGCAATTGTCTGACAAAAGTGAAAAATGTAAATTTCCATTTTTAACCAAACATGCTAGAAATGCTCCAATTGAGCTAATTAGCTTATTGTGAGAATATTACTAACGTCTGACAACACTGAAAAATGTAAATTTCCAATTTCAACCAAACATGCTAGAAATGCTCCAATTGAGCTAATTAGCTTATTGTGAGAATATTGCAATTGTCTGACAAAAGTGAAAAATGTAAATTTCCAATTTCAACCAAACATGCTAGAAATGCTCCAATTGAGCTAATTAGCTTATTGTGAGAATATTACAAACGTCTGACAAAAGTGAAAAATGTAAATTTCCAATTTCAACCAAACATGCTAGAAATGCTCCAATTGAGCTAATTAGCTTATTGTGAGGATATTGCAATTGTCTGACAAAAGTGAAAAATTTAAATTTACAATTTCAACCAAACATGCTAGAAATGCTCCAATTGAGCTAATTAGCATATTGTGAAAATATTGCAATTGTCTGACAAAAGTGAAAAATGTAAATTTCCAATTTCAACCAAACATGCTAGAAATGCTCCAATTGAGCTAATTAGCTTATTGTGAGAATATTACAAACGTCTGACAAAAGTGAAAAATGTAAATTTCCAATTTCAACCAAACATGCTAGAAATGCTCCAATTGAGCTAATTAGCTTATTGTGAGAATATTGCAATTGTCTGACAAAAGTGAAAAATGTAAATTTCCAATATCAACCAAACATGCTAGAAATGCTCCAATTGGGCTAATTAGCTTATTGTGAGAATATTAAAAACGTCTGACAAAACTGAAAAATGTAATTTTCCAATTTCAACCAAACATGCTAGAAATGCTCCAATTGAGCTAATTAGCTTATTGTGAGAATATTGCAATTGTCTGACAAAAGTGAAAAATGTAAATTTCCAATTTCAACCAAACATGCTAGAAATGCTCCAATTGAGCTAATTAGCTTATTGTGAGAATATTAAAAACGTCTGACAAAACTGAAAAATGTAATTTTCCAATTTCAACCAAACATGCTAGAAATGCTCCAATTGAGCTAATTAGCTTATTGTGAGAATATTGCAATTGTCTGACAAAAGTGAAAAATGTAAATTTCCATTTTTAACCAAACATGCTAGAAATGCTCCAATTGATCTAATTAGCTTATTGTGAGGATATTGCAATTGTCTGACAAAAGTGAAAAATTTAAATTTACAATTTCAACCAAACATGCTAGAAATGCTCCAATTGAGCTAATTAGCATATTGTGAAAATATTGCAATTGTCTGACAAAAGTGAAAAATGTAAATTTCCAATTTCAACCAAACATGCTAGAAATGCTCCAATTGAGCTAATTAGCTTATTGTGAGAATATTACAAACGTCTGACAAAACTGAAAAATGTTAATTTCCAATTTCAACCAAACATGCTAGAAATGCTCCAATTGAGCTAATTAGCTTATTGTGAGAATATTACAAACGTCTGACAAAAGTGAAAAATGTAAATTTCCAATTTCAACCAAACATGCTAGAAATGCTCCAATTGAGCTAATTAGCTTATTGTGAGGATATTGCAATTGTCTGACAAAAGTGAAAAATTTAAATTTACAATTTCAACCAAACATGCTAGAAATGCTCCAATTGGGCTATTTAGCATATTGTGAAAATATTGCAATTGTCTGACAAAAGTGAAAAATTTAAATTTCCAATTTCAACCAAACATGCTAGAAATGCTCCAATTGAGCTAATTAGCTTATTGTGAGAATATTACAAACGTCTGACAAAACTGAAAAATGTAAATTTCCAATTTCAACCAAACATGCTAGAAATGCTCCAATTGAGCTAATTAGCTTATTGTGAGAATATTACAAACGTCTGACAAAACTGAAAAATGTAAATTTCCAATTTCAACCAAACATGCTAGAAATGCTCCAATTGAGCAAATTAGCTTATTGTGAGAATATTGCAATTGTCTGACAAAAGTGAAAAATGTAAATTTCCAATTTTAACCAAACATGCTAGAAATGCTCCAATTGAGCTAATTAGCTTATTGTGAGAATATTACAAACGTCTGACAACACTGAAAAATGTAAATTTCCAATTTCAACCAAACATGCTAGAAATGCTCCAATTGAGCTAATTAGCTTATTGCGAGAATATTGCAATTGTCTGACAAAAGTGAAAAATGTAAATTTCCAATTTGAACCAAACATGCTAGAAATGCTCCAATTGAGCTAATTAGCTTATTGTGAGAATATTACAAACGTCTGACAAAAGTGAAAAATGTAAACTTCCAATTTCAACCAAACATGCTAGAAATGCTCAAATTGCGCAAATAAGCCTACTGTAGGAATTTTACAAACGTCTGACAAAAGTGAAAAATGTAAATTTCCAATTTCAACCAAACATGCTAGAAATGCTCCAATTGAGCTAATTAGCTTATTGTGAGAATATTGCAATTGTCTGACAAAAGTGAAAAATGTAAATTTCCAATATCAACCAAACATGCTAGAAATGCTCCAATTGAGCTAATTAGCTTATTGTGAGAATATTAAAAACGTCTGACAAAACTGAAAAATGTAATTTTCCAATTTCAACCAAACATGCTAGAAATGCTCCAATTGAGCTAATTAGCTTATTGTGAGAATATTACAAACGTCTGACCAAACTGAAAAATGTAAATTTCCAATTTCAACCAAACATGCTAGAAATGCTCCAATTGAGCTAATTAGCTTATTGTGAGAATATTGCAATTGTCTGACAAAAGTGAAAAATGTAAATTTCCATTTTTAACCAAACATGCTAGAAATGCTCCAATTGAGCTAATTAGCTTATTGTGAGAATATTACTAACGTCTGACAACACTGAAAAATGTAAATTTCCAATTTCAACCAAACATGCTAGAAATGCTCCAATTGAGCTAATTAGCTTATTGTGAGAATATTGCAATTGTCTGACAAAAGTGAAAAATGTAAATTTCCAATTTCAACCAAACATGCTAGAAATGCTCCAATTGAGCTAATTAGCTTATTGTGAGAATATTACAAACGTCTGACAAAAGTGAAAAATGTAAATTTCCAATTTCAACCAAACATGCTAGAAATGCTCCAATTGAGCTAATTATCTTATTGTGAGGATATTGCAATTGTCTGACAAAAGTGAAAAATTTAAATTTACAATTTCAACCAAACATGCTAGAAATGCTCCAATTGAGCTAATTAGCATATTGTGAAAATATTGCAATTGTCTGACAAAAGTGAAAAATGAAAATTTCCAATTTCAACCAAACATGCTAGAAATGCTCCAATTGAGCTAATTAGCTTATTGTGAGAATATTACAAACGTCTGACAAAACTGAAAAATGTAAATTTCCAATTTCAACCAAACATGCTAGAAATGCTCCAATTGAGCTAATTAGCTTATTGTGAGGATATTGCAATTGTCTGACAAAAGTGAAAAATTTAAATTTACAATTTCAACCAAACATGCTAGAAATGCTCCAATTGAGCTAATTAGCATATTGTGAAAATATTGCAATTGTCTGACAAAAGTGAAAAATGTAAATTTCCAATTTCAACCAAACATGCTAGAAATGCTCCAATTGAGCTAATTAGCTTATTGTGAGAATATTACAAACGTCTGACAAAACTGAAAAATGTAAATTTCCAATTTCAACCAAACATGCTAGAAATGCTCCAATTGAGCTAATTAGCTTATTGTGAGAATATTACAAACGTCTGACAAAACTGAAAAATGTAAATTTCCAATTTCAACCAAACATGCTAGAAATGCTCCAATTGAGCTAATTAGCTTATTGTGAGAATATTACAAACGTCTGACAAAACTGAAAAATGTAAATTTCCAATTTCAACCAAACATGCTAGAAATGCTCCAATTGAGCTAATTAGCTTATTGTGAGAATATTACTAACGTCTGACAACACTGAAAAATGTAAATTTCCAATTTCAACCAAACATGCTAGAAATGCTCCAATTGAGCTAATTAGCTTATTGTGAGAATATTGCAATTGTCTGACAAAAGTGAAAAATGTAAATTTCCAATTTCAACCAAACATGCTAGAAATGCTCCAATTGAGCTAATTAGCTTATTGTGAGAATATTACAAACGTCTGACAAAAGTGAAAAATGTAAATTTCCAATTTCAACCAAACATGCTAGAAATGCTCCAATTGAGCTAATTAGCTTATTGTGAGGATATTGCAATTGTCTGACAAAAGTGAAAAATTTAAATTTACAATTTCAACCAAACATGCTAGAAATGCTCCAATTGAGCTAATTAGCATATTGTGAAAATATTGCAATTGTCTGACAAAAGTGAAAAATGTAAATTTCCAATTTCAACCAAACATGCTAGAAATGCTCCAATTGAGCTAATTAGCTTATTGTGAGAATATTACAAACGTCTGACAAAAGTGAAAAATGTAAATTTCCAATTTCAACCAAACATGCTAGAAATGCTCCAATTGAGCTAATTAGCTTATTGTGAGAATATTGCAATTGTCTGACAAAAGTGAAAAATTTAAATTTACAATTTCAACCAAACATGCTAGAAATGCTCCAATTGAGCTAATTAGCATATTGTGAAAATATTGCAATTGTCTGACAAAAGTGAAAAATGTAAATTTCCAATTTCAACCAAACATGCTAGAAATGCTCCAATTGAGCTAATTAGCTTATTGTGAGAATATTACAAACGTCTGACAAAACTGAAAAATGTAAATTTCCAATTTCAACCAAACATGCTAGAAATGCTCCAATTGAGCTAATTAGCTTATTGTGAGAATATTACAAACGTCTGACAAAACTGAAAAATGTAAATTTCCAATTTCAACCAAACATGCTAGAAATGCTCCAATTGAGCTAATTAGCTTATTGTGAGAATATTACAAACGTCTGACAAAAGTGAAAAATGTAAATTTCCAATTTCAACCAAACATGCTAGAAATGCTCCAATTGAGCTAATTAGCTTATTGTGAGGATATTGCAATTGTCTGACAAAAGTGAAAAATTTAAATTTACAATTTCAACCAAACATGCTAGAAATGCTCCAATTGAGCTAATTAGCTTATTGTGAGGATATTGCAATTGTCTGACAAAAGTGAAAAATGTAAACTTCCAATTTCAACCAAACATGCTAGAAATGCTCAAATTGCGCAAATAAGCCTACTGTAGGAATTTTACAAACGTCTGACAAAAGTGAAAAATGTAAATTTCCAATTTCAACCAAACATGCTAGAAATGCTCCAATTGAGCTAATTAGCTTATTGTGAGAATATTGCAATTGTCTGACAAAAGTGAAAAATGTAAATTTCCAATTTCAACCAAACATGCTAGAAATGCTCCAATTGAGCTAATTAGCTTATTGTGAGAATATTACAAACGTCTGACAAAACTGAAAAATGTAAATTTCCAATTTCAACCAAACATGCTAGAAATGCTCCAAATGAGCTAATTAGCTTATTGTGAGGATATTGCAATTGTCTGACGAAAGTGAAAAATTTAAATTTACAATTTCAACCAAACATGCTAGAAATGCTCCAATTGAGCTAATTAGCATATTGTGAAAATATTGCAATTGTCTGACAAAAGTGAAAAATGTAAATTTCCAATTTCAACCAAACATGCTAGAAATGCTCCAATTGAGCTAATTAGCTTATTGTGAGAATATTAAAAACGTCTGACAAAACTGAAAAATGTAAATTTCCAATTTCAACCAAACATGCTAGAAATGCTCCAATTGAGCTAATTAGCTTATTGTGAGAATATTACAAACGTCTGACAAAACTGAAAAATGTAAATTTCCAATTTCAACCAAACATGCTAGAAATGCTCCAATTGAGCTAATTAGCTTATTGTGAGAATATTACAAACGTCTGACAAAACTGAAAAATGTAAATTTCCAATTTCAACCAAACATGCTAGAAATGCTCCAATTGAGCTAATTAGCTTATTGTGAGAATATTACTAACGTCTGACAACACTGAAAAATGTAAATTTCCAATTTCAACCAAACATGCTAGAAATGCTCCAATTGAGCTAATTAGCTTATTGTGAGAATATTGCAATTGTCTGACAAAAGTGAAAAATGTAAATTTTCAATTTCAACCAAACATGCTAGAAATGCTCCAATTGAGCTAATTAGCTTATTGTGAGAATATTACAAACGTCTGACAAAAGTGAAAAATGTAAATTTCCAATTTCAACCAAACATGCTAGAAATGCTCCAATTGAGCTAATTAGCTTATTGTGAGGATATTGCAATTGTCTGACAAAAGTGAAAAATTTAAATTTACAATTTCAACCAAACATGCTAGAAATGCTCCAATTGAGCTAATTAGCATATTGTGAAAATATTGCAATTGTCTGACAAAAGTGAAAAATGTAAATTTCCAATTTCAACCAAACATGCTAGAAATGCTCCAATTGAGCTAATTAGCTTATTGTGAGAATATTACAAACGTCTGACAAAAGTGAAAAATGTAAATTTCCAATTTCAACCAAACATGCTAGAAATGCTCCAATTGAGCTAATTAGCTTATTGTGAGAATATTGCAATTGTCTGACAAAAGTGAAAAATGTAAATTTCCAATATCAACCAAACATGCTAGAAATGCTCCAATTGAGCTAATTAGCTTATTGTGAGAATATTACAAACGTCTGACAAAACTGAAAAATGTAATTTTCCAATTTCAACCAAACATGCTAGAAATGCTCCAATTGAGCTAATTAGCTTATTGTGAGAATATTACAAACGTCTGACCAAACTGAAAAATGTAAATTTCCAATTTCAACCAAACATGCTAGAAATGCTCCAATTGAGCTAATTAGCTTATTGTGAGAATATTGCAATTGTCTGACAAAAGTGAAAAATTTAAATTTACAATTTCAACCAAACATGCTAGAAATGCTCCAATTGAGCTAATTAGCATATTGTGAAAATATTGCAATTGTCTGACAAAAGTGAAAAATGTAAATTTCCAATTTCAACCAAACATGCTAGAAATGCTCCAATTGAGCTAATTAGCTTATTGCGAGAATATTACAAACGTCTGACAAAAGTGAAAATTTTAAATTTACAATTTCAACCAAACATGCTAGAAATGCTCCAATTGAGCTAATTAGCATATTGTGAAAATATTGCAATTGTCTGACAAAAGTGAAAAATGTAAATTTCCAATTTCAACCAAACATGCTAGAAATGCTCCAATTGAGCTAATTAGCTTATTGTGAGAATATTACAAACGTCTGACAAAAGTGAAAAATGTAAATTTCCAATTTCAACCAAACATGCTAGAAATGCTCCAATTGAGCTAATTAGCTTATTGTGAGGATATTGCAATTGTCTGACAAAAGTGAAAAATTTAAATTTACAATTTCAACCAAACATGCTAGAAATGCTCCAATTGAGCTAATTAGCATATTGTGAAAATATTGCAATTGTCTGACAAAAGTGAAAAATGTAAATTTCCAATTTCAACCAAACATGCTAGAAATGCTCCAATTGAGCTAATTAGCTTATTGTGAGAATATTAAAAACGTCTGACAAAACTGAAAAATGTAAATTTCCAATTTCAACCAAACATGCTAGAAATGCTCCAATTGAGCTAATTAGCTTATTGTGAGAATATTACAAACGTCTGACAAAAGTGAAAAATGTAAATTTCCAATTTCAACCAAACATGCTAGAAATGCTCCAATTGAGCTAATTAGCTTATTGTGAGAATATTACTAACGTCTGACAACACTGAAAAATGTAAAATTCCAATTTCAACCAAACATGCTAGAAATGCTCCAATTGAGCTAATTAGCTTATTGTGAGAATATTGCAATTGTCTGACAAAAGTGAAAAATTTAAATTTACAATTTCAACCAAACATGCTAGAAATGCTCCAATTGAGCTAATTAGCATATTGTGAAAATATTGCAATTGTCTGACAAAAGTGAAAAATGTAAATTTCCAATTTCAACCAAACATGCTAGAAATGCTCCAATTGAGCTAATTAGCTTATTGTGAGAATATTACAAACGTCTGACAAAACTGAAAAATGTAAATTTCCAATTTCAACCAAACATGCTAGAAATGCTCCAATTGAGCTAATTAGCTTATTGTGAGAATATTACAAACGTCTGACAAAACTGAAAAATGTAATATTCCAATTTCAACCAAACATGCTAGAAATGCTCCAATTGAGCTAATTAGCTTATTGTGAGAATATTACAAACGTCTGACAAAAGTGAAAAATGTAAATTTCCAATTTCAACCAAACATGCTAGAAATGCTCCAATTGAGCTAATTAGCTTATTGTGAGGATATTGCAATTGTCTGACAAAAGTGAAAAATTTAAATTTACAATTTCAACCAAACATGCTAGAAATGCTCCAATTGAGCTAATTAGCTTATTGTGAGGATATTGCAATTGTCTGACAAAAGTGAAAAATGTAAACTTCCAATTTCAACCAAACATGCTAGAAATGCTCAAATTGCGCAAATAAGCCTACTGTAGGAAATTTACAAACGTCTGACAAAAGTGAAAAATGTAAATTTCCAATTTCAACCAAACATGCTAGAAATGCTCCAATTGAGCTAATTAGCTTATTGTGAGAATATTGCAATTGTCTGACAAAAGTGAAAAATGTAAATTTCCAATATCAACCAAACATGCTAGAAATGCTCCAATTGAGCTAATTAGCTTATTGTGAGAATATTAAAAACGTCTGACAAAACTGAAAAATGTAATTTTCCAATTTCAACCAAACATGCTAGAAATGCTCCAATTGAGCTAATTAGCTTATTGTGAGAATATTACAAACGTCTGACCAAACTGACAAATGTAAATTTCCAATTTCAACCAAACATGCTAGAAATGCTCCAATTGAGCTAATTAGCTTATTGTGAGAATATTGCAATTGTCTGACAAAAGTGAAAAATGTAAATTTCCATTTTTAACCAAACATGCTAGAAATGCTCCAATTGAGCTAATTAGCTTATTGTGAGAATATTACTAACGTCTGACAACACTGAAAAATGTAAATTTCCAATTTCAACCAAACATGCTAGAAATGCTCCAATTGAGCTAATTAGCTTATTGTGAGAATATTGCAATTGTCTGACAAAAGTGAAAAATGTAAATTTCCAATTTCAACCAAACATGCTAGAAATGCTCCAATTGAGCTAATTAGCTTATTGTGAGAATATTACAAACGTCTGACAAAAGTGAAAAATGTAAATTTCCAATTTCAACCAAACATGCTAGAAATGCTCCAATTGAGCTAATTAGCTTATTGTGAGGATATTGCAATTGTCTGACAAAAGTGAAAAATTTAAATTTACAATTTCAACCAAACATGCTAGAAATGCTCCAATTGAGCTAATTAGCATATTGTGAAAATATTGCAATTGTCTGACAAAAGTGAAAAATGTAAATTTCCAATTTCAACCAAACATGCTAGAAATGCTCCAATTGAGCTAATTAGCTTATTGTGAGAATATTACAAACGTCTGACAAAAGTGAAAAATGTAAATTTCCAATTTCAACCAAACATGCTAGAAATGCTCCAATTGAGCTAATTAGCTTATTGTGAGAATATTGCAATTGTCTGACAAAAGTGAAAAATGTAAATTTCCAATATCAACCAAACATGCTAGAAATGCTCCAATTGGGCTAATTAGCTTATTGTGAGAATATTAAAAACGTCTGACAAAACTGAAAAATGTAATTTTCCAATTTCAACCAAACATGCTAGAAATGCTCCAATTGAGCTAATTAGCTTATTGTGAGAATATTGCAATTGTCTGACAAAAGTGAAAAATGTAAATTTCCATTTTTAACCAAACATGCTAGAAATGCTCCAATTGAGCTAATTAGCTTATGGTGAGAATATTACTAACGTCTGACAACACTGAAAAATGTAAATTTCCAATTTCAACCAAACATGCTAGAAATGCTCCAATTGAGCTAATTAGCTTATTGTGAGAATATTGCAATTGTCTGACAAAAGTGAAAAATGTAAATTTCCAATTTCAACCAAACATGCTAGAAATGCTCCAATTGAGCTAATTAGCTTATTGTGAGAATATTACAAACGTCTGACAAAAGTGAAAAATGTAAATTTCCAATTTCAACCAAACATGCTAGAAATGCTCCAATTGAGCTAATTAGCTTATTGTGAGGATATTGCAATTGTCTGACAAAAGTGAAAAATTTAAATTTACAATTTCAACCAAACATGCTAGAAATGCTCCAATTGAGCTAATTAGCTTATTGTGAGAATATTACTAACGTCTGACAAAACTGAAAAATGTAAATTTCCAATTTCAACCAAACATGCTAGAAATGCTCCAATTGAGCTAATTAGCTTATTGTGAGAATATTGCAATTGTCTGACAAAAGTGAAAAATGTAAATTTCCAATTTCAACCAAACATGCTAGAAATGCTCCAATTGAGCTAATTAGCTTATTGTGAGAATATTACAAACGTCTGACAAAAGTGAAAAATGTAAATTTCCAATTTCAACCAAACATGCTAGAAATGCTCCAATTGAGCTAATTAGCTTATTGTGAGGATATTGCAATTGTCTGACAAAAGTGAAAAATTTAAATTTACAATTTCAACCAAACATGCTAGAAATGCTCCAATTGAGCTAATTAGCATATTGTGAAAATATTGCAATTGTCTGACAAAAGTGAAAAATGTAAATTTCCAATTTCAACCAAACATGCTAGAAATGCTCCAATTGAGCTAATTAGCTTATTGTGAGAATATTACAAACGTCTGACAAAAGTGAAAAATGTAAATTTCCAATTTCAACCAAACATGCTAGAAATGCTCCAATTGAGCTAATTAGCTTATTGTGAGAATATTGCAATTGTCTGACAAAAGTGAAAAATGTAAATTTCCAATATCAACCAAACATGCTAGAAATGCTCCAATTGAGCTAATTAGCTTATTGTGAGAATATTAAAAACGTCTGACAAAACTGAAAAATGTAATTTTCCAATTTCAACCAAACATGCTAGAAATGCTCCAATTGAGCTAATTAGCTTATTGTGAGAATATTACAAACGTCTGACCAAACTGAAAAATGTAAATTTCCAATTTCAACCAAACATGCTAGAAATGCTCCAATTGAGCTAATTAGCTTATTGTGAGAATATTGCAATTGTCTGACAAAAGTGAAAAATGTAAATTTCCATTTTTAACCAAACATGCTAGAAATGCTCCAATTGAGCTAATTAGCTTATTGTGAGAATATTACTAACGTCTGACAACACTGAAAAATGTAAATTTCCAATTTCAACCAAACATGCTAGAAATGCTCCAATTGAGCTAATTAGCTTATTGTGAGAATATTGCAATTGTCTGACAAAAGTGAAAAATGTAAATTTCCAATTTCAACCAAACATGCTAGAAATGCTCCAATTGAGCTAATTAGCTTATTGTGAGAATATTACAAACGTCTGACAAAAGTGAAAAATGTAAATTTCCAATTTCAACCAAACATGCTAGAAATGCTCCAATTGAGCTAATTAGCTTATTGTGAGAATATTGCAATTGTCTGACAAAAGTGAAAAATTTAAATTTACAATTTCAACCAAACATGCTAGAAATGCTCCAATTGAGCTAATTAGCATATTGTGAAAATATTGCAATTGTCTGACAAAAGTGAAAAATGTAAATTTCCAATTTCAACCAAACATGCTAGAAATGCTCCAATTGAGCTAATTAGCTTATTGTGAGAATATTACAAACGTCTGACAAAAGTGAAAAATTTAAATTTACAATTTCAACCAAACATGCTAGAAATGCTCCAATTGAGCTAATTAGCATATTGTGAAAATATTGCAATTGTCTGACAAAAGTGAAAAATGTAAATTTCCAATTTCAACCAAACATGCTAGAAATGCTCCAATTGAGCTAATTAGCTTATTGTGAGAATATTACAAACGTCTGACAAAAGTGAAAAATGTAAATTTCCAATTTCAACCAAACATGCTAGAAATGCTCCAATTGAGCTAATTAGCTTATTGTGAGGATATTGCAATTGTCTGACAAAAGTGAAAAATTTAAATTTACAATTTCAACCAAACATGCTAGAAATGCTCCAATTGAGCTAATTAGCATATTGTGAAAATATTGCAATTGTCTGACAAAAGTGAAAAATGTAAATTTCCAATTTCAACCAAACATGCTAGAAATGCTCCAATTGAGCTAATTAGCTTATTGTGAGAATATTAAAAACGTCTGACAAAACTGAAAAATGTAAATTTCCAATTTCAACCAAACATGCTAGAAATGCTCCAATTGAGCTAATTAGCTTATTGTGAGAATATTACAAACGTCTGACAAAAGTGAAAAATGTAAATTTCCAATTTCAACCAAACATGCTAGAAATGCTCCAATTGAGCTAATTAGCTTATTGTGAGAATATTAAAAACGTCTGACAAAACTGAAAAATGTAAATTTCCAATTTCAACCAAACATGCTAGAAATGCTCCAATTGAGCTAATTAGCTTATTGTGAGAATATTACTAACGTCTGACAACACTGAAAAATGTAAAATTCCAATTTCAACCAAACATGCTAGAAATGCTCCAATTGAGCTAATTAGCTTATTGTGAGAATATTGCAATTGTCTGACAAAAGTGAAAAATTTAAATTTACAATTTCAACCAAACATGCTAGAAATGCTCCAATTGAGCTAATTAGCATATTGTGAAAATATTGCAATTGTCTGACAAAAGTGAAAAATGTAAATTTCCAATTTCAACCAAACATGCTAGAAATGCTCCAATTGAGCTAATTAGCTTATTGTGAGAATATTACAAACGTCTGACAAAACTGAAAAATGTAAATTTCCAATTTCAACCAAACATGCTAGAAATGCTCCAATTGAGCTAATTAGCTTATTGTGAGAATATTACAAACGTCTGACAAAACTGAAAAATGTAAATTTCCAATTTCAACCAAACATGCTAGAAATGCTCCAATTGAGCTAATTAGCTTATTGTGAGAATATTACAAACGTCTGACAAAAGTGAAAAATGTAAATTTCCAATTTCAACCAAACATGCTAGAAATGCTCCAATTGAGCTAATTAGCTTATTGTGAGGATATTGCAATTGTCTGACAAAAGTGAAAAATTTAAATTTACAATTTCAACCAAACATGCTAGAAATGCTCCAATTGAGCTAATTAGCTTATTGTGAGGATATTGCAATTGTCTGACAAAAGTGAAAAATGTAAACTTCCAATTTCAACCAAACATGCTAGAAATGCTCAAATTGCGCAAATAAGCCTACTGTAGGAATTTTACAAACGTCTGACAAAAGTGAAAAATGTAAATTTCCAATTTCAACCAAACATGCTAGAAATGCTCCAATTGAGCTAATTAGCTTATTGTGAGAATATTGCAATTGTCTGACAAAAGTGAAAAATGTAAATTTCCAATATCAACCAAACATGCTAGAAATGCTCCAATTGAGCTAATTAGCTTATTGTGAGAATATTAAAAACGTCTGACAAAACTGAAAAATGTAATTTTCCAATTTCAACCAAACATGCTAGAAATGCTCCAATTGAGCTAATTAGCTTATTGTGAGAATATTACAAACGTCTGACAAACTGACAAATGTAAATTTCCAATTTCAACCAAACATGCTAGAAATGCTCCAATTGAGCTAATTAGCTTATTGTGAGAATATTGCAATTGTCTGACAAAAGTGAAAAATGTAAATTTCCATTTTTAACCAAACATGCTAGAAATGCTCCAATTGAGCTAATTAGCTTATTGTGAGAATATTACTAACGTCTGACAACACTGAAAAATGTAAATTTCCAATTTCAACCAAACATGCTAGAAATGCTCCAATTGAGCTAATTAGCTTATTGTGAGAATATTGCAATTGTCTGACAAAAGTGAAAAATGTAAATTTCCAATTTCAACCAAACATGCTAGAAATGCTCCAATTGAGCTAATTAGCTTATTGTGAGAATATTACAAACGTCTGACAAAAGTGAAAAATGTAAATTTCCAATTTCAACCAAACATGCTAGAAATGCTCCAATTGAGCTAATTAGCTTATTGTGAGGATATTGCAATTGTCTGACAAAAGTGAAAAATTTAAATTTACAATTTCAACCAAACATGCTAGAAATGCTCCAATTGAGCTAATTAGCATATTGTGAAAATATTGCAATTGTCTGACAAAAGTGAAAAATGTAAATTTCCAATTTCAACCAAACATGCTAGAAATGCTCCAATTGAGCTAATTAGCTTATTGTGAGAATATTACAAACGTCTGACAAAAGTGAAAAATGTAAATTTCCAATTTCAACCAAACATGCTAGAAATGCTCCAATTGAGCTAATTAGCTTATTGTGAGAATATTGCAATTGTCTGACAAAAGTGAAAAATGTAAATTTCCAATATCAACCAAACATGCTAGAAATGCTCCAATTGGGCTAATTAGCTTATTGTGAGAATATTAAAAACGTCTGACAAAACTGAAAAATGTAATTTTCCAATTTCAACCAAACATGCTAGAAATGCTCCAATTGAGCTAATTAGCTTATTGTGAGAATATTGCAATTGTCTGACAAAAGTGAAAAATGTAAATTTCCATTTTTAACCAAACATGCTAGAAATGCTCCAATTGAGCTAATTAGCTTATTGTGAGAATATTACTAACGTCTGACAACACTGAAAAATGTAAATTTCCAATTTCAACCAAACATGCTAGAAATGCTCCAATTGAGCTAATTAGCTTATTGTGAGAATATTGCAATTGTCTGACAAAAGTGAAAAATGTAAATTTCCAATTTCAACCAAACATGCTAGAAATGCTCCAATTGAGCTAATTAGCTTATTGTGAGAATATTACAAACGTCTGACAAAAGTGAAAAATGTAAATTTCCAATTTCAACCAAACATGCTAGAAATGCTCCAATTGAGCTAATTAGCTTATTGTGAGGATATTGCAATTGTCTGACAAAAGTGAAAAATTTAAATTTACAATTTCAACCAAACATGCTAGAAATGCTCCAATTGAGCTAATTAGCTTATTGTGAGAATATTACTAACGTCTGACAACACTGAAAAATGTAAATTTCCAATTTCAACCAAACATGCTAGAAATGCTCCAATTGAGCTAATTAGCTTATTGTGAGAATATTGCAATTGTCTGACAAAAGTGAAAAATGTAAATTTCCAATTTCAACCAAACATGCTAGAAATGCTCCAATTGAGCTAATTAGCTTATTGTGAGAATATTACAAACGTCTGACAAAAGTGAAAAATGTAAATTTCCAATTTCAACCAAACATGCTAGAAATGCTCCAATTGAGCTAATTAGCTTATTGTGAGGATATTGCAATTGTCTGACAAAAGTGAAAAATTTAAATTTACAATTTCAACCAAACATGCTAGAAATGCTCCAATTGAGCTAATTAGCATATTGTGAAAATATTGCAATTGTCTGACAAAAGTGAAAAATGTAAATTTCCAATTTCAACCAAACATGCTAGAAATGCTCCAATTGAGCTAATTAGCTTATTGTGAGAATATTACAAACGTCTGACAAAAGTGAAAAATGTAAATTTCCAATTTCAACCAAACATGCTAGAAATGCTCCAATTGAGCTAATTAGCTTATTGCGAGAATATTACAAACGTCTGACAAAAGTGAAAATTTTAAATTTACAATTTCAACCAAACATGCTAGAAATGCTCCAATTGAGCTAATTAGCATATTGTGAAAATATTGCAATTGTCTGACAAAAGTGAAAAATGTAAATTTCCAATTTCAACCAAACATGCTAGAAATGCTCCAATTGAGCTAATTAGCTTATTGTGAGAATATTACAAACGTCTGACAAAAGTGAAAAATGTAAATTTCCAATTTCAACCAAACATGCTAGAAATGCTCCAATTGAGCTAATTAGCTTATTGTGAGGATATTGCAATTGTCTGACAAAAGTGAAAAATTTAAATTTACAATTTCAACCAAACATGCTAGAAATGCTCCAATTGAGCTAATTAGCATATTGTGAAAATATTGCAATTGTCTGACAAAAGTGAAAAATGTAAATTTCCAATTTCAACCAAACATGCTAGAAATGCTCCAATTGAGCTAATTAGCTTATTGTGAGAATATTAAAAACGTCTGACAAAACTGAAAAATGTAAATTTCCAATTTCAACCAAACATGCTAGAAATGCTCCAATTGAGCTAATTAGCTTATTGTGAGAATATTACAAACGTCTGACAAAAGTGAAAAATGTAAATTTCCAATTTCAACCAAACATGCTAGAAATGCTCCAATTGAGCTAATTAGCTTATTGTGAGAATATTACTAACGTCTGACAACACTGAAAAATGTAAAATTCCAATTTCAACCAAACATGCTAGAAATGCTCCAATTGAGCTAATTAGCTTATTGTGAGAATATTGCAATTGTCTGACAAAAGTGAAAAATTTAAATTTACAATTTCAACCAAACATGCTAGAAATGCTCCAATTGAGCTAATTAGCATATTGTGAAAATATTGCAATTGTCTGACAAAAGTGAAAAATGTAAATTTCCAATTTCAACCAAACATGCTAGAAATGCTCCAATTGAGCTAATTAGCTTATTGTGAGAATATTACAAACGTCTGACAAAACTGAAAAATGTAAATTTCCAATTTCAACCAAACATGCTAGAAATGCTCCAATTGAGCTAATTAGCTTATTGTGAGAATATTACAAACGTCTGACAAAACTGAAAAATGTAATATTCCAATTTCAACCAAACATGCTAGAAATGCTCCAATTGAGCTAATTAGCTTATTGTGAGAATATTACAAACGTCTGACAAAAGTGAAAAATGTAAATTTCCAATTTCAACCAAACATGCTAGAAATGCTCCAATTGAGCTAATTAGCTTATTGTGAGGATATTGCAATTGTCTGACAAAAGTGAAAAATTTAAATTTACAATTTCAACCAAACATGCTAGAAATGCTCCAATTGAGCTAATTAGCTTATTGTGAGGATATTGCAATTGTCTGACAAAAGTGAAAAATGTAAACTTCCAATTTCAACCAAACATGCTAGAAATGCTCAAATTGCGCAAATAAGCCTACTGTAGGAAATTTACAAACGTCTGACAAAAGTGAAAAATGTAAATTTCCAATTTCAACCAAACATGCTAGAAATGCTCCAATTGAGCTAATTAGCTTATTGTGAGAATATTGCAATTGTCTGACAAAAGTGAAAAATGTAAATTTCCAATATCAACCAAACATGCTAGAAATGCTCCAATTGAGCTAATTAGCTTATTGTGAGAATATTAAAAACGTCTGACAAAACTGAAAAATGTAATTTTCCAATTTCAACCAAACATGCTAGAAATGCTCCAATTGAGCTAATTAGCTTATTGTGAGAATATTACAAACGTCTGACCAAACTGACAAATGTAAATTTCCAATTTCAACCAAACATGCTAGAAATGCTCCAATTGAGCTAATTAGCTTATTGTGAGAATATTGCAATTGTCTGACAAAAGTGAAAAATGTAAATTTCCATTTTTAACCAAACATGCTAGAAATGCTCCAATTGAGCTAATTAGCTTATTGTGAGAATATTACTAACGTCTGACAACACTGAAAAATGTAAATTTCCAATTTCAACCAAACATGCTAGAAATGCTCCAATTGAGCTAATTAGCTTATTGTGAGAATATTGCAATTGTCTGACAAAAGTGAAAAATGTAAATTTCCAATTTCAACCAAACATGCTAGAAATGCTCCAATTGAGCTAATTAGCTTATTGTGAGAATATTACAAACGTCTGACAAAAGTGAAAAATGTAAATTTCCAATTTCAACCAAACATGCTAGAAATGCTCCAATTGAGCTAATTAGCTTATTGTGAGGATATTGCAATTGTCTGACAAAAGTGAAAAATTTAAATTTACAATTTCAACCAAACATGCTAGAAATGCTCCAATTGAGCTAATTAGCATATTGTGAAAATATTGCAATTGTCTGACAAAAGTGAAAAATGTAAATTTCCAATTTCAACCAAACATGCTAGAAATGCTCCAATTGAGCTAATTAGCTTATTGTGAGAATATTACAAACGTCTGACAAAAGTGAAAAATGTAAATTTCCAATTTCAACCAAACATGCTAGAAATGCTCCAATTGAGCTAATTAACTTATTGTGAGAATATTGCAATTGTCTGACAAAAGTGAAAAATGTAAATTTCCAATATCAACCAAACATGCTAGAAATGCTCCAATTGGGCTAATTAGCTTATTGTGAGAATATTAAAAACGTCTGACAAAACTGAAAAATGTAATTTTCCAATTTCAACCAAACATGCTAGAAATGCTCCAATTGAGCTAATTAGCTTATTGTGAGAATATTGCAATTGTCTGACAAAAGTGAAAAATGTAAATTTCCATTTTTAACCAAACATGCTAGAAATGCTCCAATTGAGCTAATTAGCTTATGGTGAGAATATTACTAACGTCTGACAACACTGAAAAATGTAAATTTCCAATTTCAACCAAACATGCTAGAAATGCTCCAATTGAGCTAATTAGCTTATTGTGAGAATATTGCAATTGTCTGACAAAAGTGAAAAATGTAAATTTCCAATTTCAACCAAACATGCTAGAAATGCTCCAATTGAGCTAATTAGCTTATTGTGAGAATATTACAAACGTCTGACAAAAGTGAAAAATGTAAATTTCCAATTTCAACCAAACATGCTAGAAATGCTCCAATTGAGCTAATTAGCTTATTGTGAGGATATTGCAATTGTCTGACAAAAGTGAAAAATTTAAATTTACAATTTCAACCAAACATGCTAGAAATGCTCCAATTGAGCTAATTAGCTTATTGTGAGAATATTACTAACGTCTGACAACACTGAAAAATGTAAATTTCCAATTTCAACCAAACATGCTAGAAATGCTCCAATTGAGCTAATTAGCTTATTGTGAGAATATTGCAATTGTCTGACAAAAGTGAAAAATGTAAATTTCCAATTTCAACCAAACATGCTAGAAATGCTCCAATTGAGCTAATTAGCTTATTGTGAGAATATTACAAACGTCTGACAAAAGTGAAAAATGTAAATTTCCAATTTCAACCAAACATGCTAGAAATGCTCCAATTGAGCTAATTAGCTTATTGTGAGGATATTGCAATTGTCTGACAAAAGTGAAAAATTTAAATTTACAATTTCAACCAAACATGCTAGAAATGCTCCAATTGAGCTAATTAGCATATTGTGAAAATATTGCAATTGTCTGACAAAAGTGAAAAATGTAAATTTCCAATTTCAACCAAACATGCTAGAAATGCTCCAATTGAGCTAATTAGCTTATTGTGAGAATATTACAAACGTCTGACAAAAGTGAAAAATGTAAATTTCCAATTTCAACCAAACATGCTAGAAATGCTCCAATTGAGCTAATTAGCTTATTGTGAGAATATTGCAATTGTCTGACAAAAGTGAAAAATGTAAATTTCCAATATCAACCAAACATGCTAGAAATGCTCCAATTGAGCTAATTAGCTTATTGTGAGAATATTAAAAACGTCTGACAAAACTGAAAAATGTAATTTTCCAATTTCAACCAAACATGCTAGAAATGCTCCAATTGAGCTAATTAGCTTATTGTGAGAATATTACAAACGTCTGACCAAACTGAAAAATGTAAATTTCCAATTTCAACCAAACATGCTAGAAATGCTCCAATTGAGCTAATTAGCTTATTGTGAGAATATTGCAATTGTCTGACAAAAGTGAAAAATGTAAATTTCCATTTTTAACCAAACATGCTAGAAATGCTCCAATTGAGCTAATTAGCTTATTGTGAGAATATTACTAACGTCTGACAACACTGAAAAATGTAAATTTCCAATTTCAACCAAACATGCTAGAAATGCTCCAATTGAGCTAATTAGCTTATTGTGAGAATATTGCAATTGTCTGACAAAAGTGAAAAATGTAAATTTCCAATTTCAACCAAACATGCTAGAAATGCTCCAATTGAGCTAATTAGCTTATTGTGAGAATATTACAAACGTCTGACAAAAGTGAAAAATGTAAATTTCCAATTTCAACCAAACATGCTAGAAATGCTCCAATTGAGCTAATTAGCTTATTGTGAGAATATTGCAATTGTCTGACAAAAGTGAAAAATTTAAATTTACAATTTCAACCAAACATGCTAGAAATGCTCCAATTGAGCTAATTAGCATATTGTGAAAATATTGCAATTGTCTGACAAAAGTGAAAAATGTAAATTTCCAATTTCAACCAAACATGCTAGAAATGCTCCAATTGAGCTAATTAGCTTATTGTGAGAATATTACAAACGTCTGACAAAAGTGAAAAATTTAAATTTACAATTTCAACCAAACATGCTAGAAATGCTCCAATTGAGCTAATTAGCATATTGTGAAAATATTGCAATTGTCTGACAAAAGTGAAAAATGTAAATTTCCAATTTCAACCAAACATGCTAGAAATGCTCCAATTGAGCTAATTAGCTTATTGTGAGAATATTACAAACGTCTGACAAAAGTGAAAAATGTAAATTTCCAATTTCAACCAAACATGCTAGAAATGCTCCAATTGAGCTAATTAGCTTATTGTGAGGATATTGCAATTGTCTGACAAAAGTGAAAAATTTAAATTTACAATTTCAACCAAACATGCTAGAAATGCTCCAATTGAGCTAATTAGCATATTGTGAAAATATTGCAATTGTCTGACAAAAGTGAAAAATGTAAATTTCCAATTTCAACCAAACATGCTAGAAATGCTCCAATTGAGCTAATTAGCTTATTGTGAGAATATTAAAAACGTCTGACAAAACTGAAAAATGTAAATTTCCAATTTCAACCAAACATGCTAGAAATGCTCCAATTGAGCTAATTAGCTTATTGTGAGAATATTACAAACGTCTGACAAAAGTGAAAAATGTAAATTTCCAATTTCAACCAAACATGCTAGAAATGCTCCAATTGAGCTAATTAGCTTATTGTGAGAATATTACTAACGTCTGACAACACTGAAAAATGTAAAATTCCAATTTCAACCAAACATGCTAGAAATGCTCCAATTGAGCTAATTAGCTTATTGTGAGAATATTGCAATTGTCTGACAAAAGTGAAAAATTTAAATTTACAATTTCAACCAAACATGCTAGAAATGCTCCAATTGAGCTAATTAGCATATTGTGAAAATATTGCAATTGTCTGACAAAAGTGAAAAATGTAAATTTCCAATTTCAACCAAACATGCTAGAAATGCTCCAATTGAGCTAATTAGCTTATTGTGAGAATATTACAAACGTCTGACAAAACTGAAAAATGTAAATTTCCAATTTCAACCAAACATGCTAGAAATGCTCCAATTGAGCTAATTAGCTTATTGTGAGAATATTACAAACGTCTGACAAAACTGAAAAATGTAAATTTCCAATTTCAACCAAACATGCTAGAAATGCTCCAATTGAGCTAATTAGCTTATTGTGAGAATATTACAAACGTCTGACAAAAGTGAAAAATGTAAATTTCCAATTTCAACCAAACATGCTAGAAATGCTCCAATTGAGCTAATTAGCTTATTGTGAGGATATTGCAATTGTCTGACAAAAGTGAAAAATTTAAGTTTACAATTTCAACCAAACATGCTAGAAATGCTCCAATTGAGCTAATTAGCTTATTGTGAGGATATTGCAATTGTCTGACAAAAGTGAAAAATGTAAACTTCCAATTTCAACCAAACATGCTAGAAATGCTCAAATTGCGCAAATAAGCCTACTGTAGGAATTTTACAAACGTCTGACAAAAGTGAAAAATGTAAATTTCCAATTTCAACCAAACATGCTAGAAATGCTCCAATTGAGCTAATTAGCTTATTGTGAGAATATTGCAATTGTCTGACAAAAGTGAAAAATGTAAATTTCCAATATCAACCAAACATGCTAGAAATGCTCCAATTGAGCTAATTAGCTTATTGTGAGAATATTAAAAACGTCTGACAAAACTGAAAAATGTAATTTTCCAATTTCAACCAAACATGCTAGAAATGCTCCAATTGAGCTAATTAGCTTATTGTGAGAATATTACAAACGTCTGACCAAACTGACAAATGTAAATTTCCAATTTCAACCAAACATGCTAGAAATGCTCCAATTGAGCTAATTAGCTTATTGTGAGAATATTGCAATTGTCTGACAAAAGTGAAAAATGTAAATTTCCATTTTTAACCAAACATGCTAGAAATGCTCCAATTGAGCTAATTAGCTTATTGTGAGAATATTACTAACGTCTGACAACACTGAAAAATGTAAATTTCCAATTTCAACCAAACATGCTAGAAATGCTCCAATTGAGCTAATTAGCTTATTGTGAGAATATTGCAATTGTCTGACAAAAGTGAAAAATGTAAATTTCCAATTTCAACCAAACATGCTAGAAATGCTCCAATTGAGCTAATTAGCTTATTGTGAGAATATTACAAACGTCTGACAAAAGTGAAAAATGTAAATTTCCAATTTCAACCAAACATGCTAGAAATGCTCCAATTGAGCTAATTAGCTTATTGTGAGGATATTGCAATTGTCTGACAAAAGTGAAAAATTTAAATTTACAATTTCAACCAAACATGCTAGAAATGCTCCAATTGAGCTAATTAGCATATTGTGAAAATATTGCAATTGTCTGACAAAAGTGAAAAATGTAAATTTCCAATTTCAACCAAACATGCTAGAAATGCTCCAATTGAGCTAATTAGCTTATTGTGAGAATATTACAAACGTCTGACAAAAGTGAAAAATGTAAATTTCCAATTTCAACCAAACATGCTAGAAATGCTCCAATTGAGCTAATTAGCTTATTGTGAGAATATTGCAATTGTCTGACAAAAGTGAAAAATGTAAATTTCCAATATCAACCAAACATGCTAGAAATGCTCCAATTGGGCTAATTAGCATATTGTGAGAATATTAAAAACGTCTGACAAAACTGAAAAATGTAATTTTCCAATTTCAACCAAACATGCTAGAAATGCTCCAATTGAGCTAATTAGCTTATTGTGAGAATATTGCAATTGTCTGACAAAAGTGAAAAATGTAAATTTCCATTTTTAACCAAACATGCTAGAAATGCTCCAATTGAGCTAATTAGCTTATTGTGAGAATATTACTAACGTCTGACAACACTGAAAAATGTAAATTTCCAATTTCAACCAAACATGCTAGAAATGCTCCAATTGAGCTAATTAGCTTATTGTGAGAATATTGCAATTGTCTGACAAAAGTGAAAAATGTAAATTTCCAATTTCAACCAAACATGCTAGAAATGCTCCAATTGAGCTAATTAGCTTATTGTGAGAATATTACAAACGTCTGACAAAAGTGAAAAATGTAAATTTCCAATTTCAACCAAACATGCTAGAAATGCTCCAATTGAGCTAATTAGCTTATTGTGAGGATATTGCAATTGTCTGACAAAAGTGAAAAATTTAAATTTACAATTTCAACCAAACATGCTAGAAATGCTCCAATTGAGCTAATTAGCTTATTGTGAGAATATTACTAACGTCTGACAACACTGAAAAATGTAAATTTCCAATTTCAACCAAACATGCTAGAAATGCTCCAATTGAGCTAATTAGCTTATTGTGAGAATATTGCAATTGTCTGACAAAAGTGAAAAATGTAAATTTCCAATTTCAACCAAACATGCTAGAAATGCTCCAATTGAGCTAATTAGCTTATTGTGAGAATATTACAAACGTCTGACAAAAGTGAAAAATGTAAATTTCCAATTTCAACCAAACATGCTAGAAATGCTCCAATTGAGCTAATTAGCTTATTGTGAGGATATTGCAATTGTCTGACAAAAGTGAAAAATTTAAATTTACAATTTCAACCAAACATGCTAGAAATGCTCCAATTGAGCTAATTAGCATATTGTGAAAATATTGCAATTGTCTGACAAAAGTGAAAAATGTAAATTTCCAATTTCAACCAAACATGCTAGAAATGCTCCAATTGAGCTAATTAGCTTATTGTGAGAATATTACAAACGTCTGACAAAAGTGAAAAATGTAAATTTCCAATTTCAACCAAACATGCTAGAAATGCTCCAATTGAGCTAATTAGCTTATTGTGAGAATATTGCAATTGTCTGACAAAAGTGAAAAATGTAAATTTCCAATATCAACCAAACATGCTAGAAATGCTCCAATTGAGCTAATTAGCTTATTGTGAGAATATTACTAACGTCTGACAACACTGAAAAATGTAAATTTCCAATTTCAACCAAACATGCTAGAAATGCTCCAATTGAGCTAATTAGCTTATTGTGAGAATATTGCAATTGTCTGACAAAAGTGAAAAATGTAAATTTCCAATTTCAACCAAACATGCTAGAAATGCTCCAATTGAGCTAATTAGCTTATTGTGAGAATATTACAAACGTCTGACAAAAGTGAAAAATGTAAATTTCCAATTTCAACCAAACATGCTAGAAATGCTCCAATTGAGCTAATTAGCTTATTGTGAGAATATTACAAACGTCTGACAAAAGTGAAAAATGTAAATTTCCAATTTCAACCAAACATGCTAGAAATGCTCCAATTGAGCTAATTAGCTTATTGTGAGGATATTGCAATTGTCTGACAAAAGTGAAAAATTTAAATTTACAATTTCAACCAAACATGCTAGAAATGCTCCAATTGAGCTAATTAGCATATTGTGAAAATATTGCAATTGTCTGACAAAAGTGAAAAATGTAAATTTCCAATTTCAACCAAACATGCTAGAAATGCTCCAATTGAGCTAATTAGCTTATTGTGAGAATATTACAAACGTCTGACAAAAGTGAAAAATGTAAATTTCCAATTTCAACCAAACATGCTAGAAATGCTCCAATTGAGCTAATTAGCTTATTGTGAGAATATTGCAATTGTCTGACAAAAGTGAAAAATGTAAATTTCCAATATCAACCAAACATGCTAGAAATGCTCCAATTGAGCTAATTAGCTTATTGTGAGAATATTAAAAACGTCTGACAAAACTGAAAAATGTAATTTTCCAATTTCAACCAAACATGCTAGAAATGCTCCAATTGAGCTAATTAGCTTATTGTGAGAATATTACAAACGTCTGACCAAACTGAAAAATGTAAATTTCCAATTTCAACCAAACATGCTAGAAATGCTCCAATTGAGCTAATTAGCTTATTGTGAGAATATTGCAATTGTCTGACAAAAGTGAAAAATGTAAATTTCCATTTTTAACCAAACATGCTAGAAATGCTCCAATTGAGCTAATTAGCTTATTGTGAGAATATTACTAACGTCTGACAACACTGAAAAATGTAAATTTCCAATTTCAACCAAACATGCTAGAAATGCTCCAATTGAGCTAATTAGCTTATTGTGAGAATATTGCAATTGTCTGACAAAAGTGAAAAATGTAAATTTCCAATTTCAACCAAACATGCTAGAAATGCTCCAATTGAGCTAATTAGCTTATTGTGAGAATATTACAAACGTCTGACAAAAGTGAAAAATGTAAATTTCCAATTTCAACCAAACATGCTAGAAATGCTCCAATTGAGCTAATTAGCTTATTGTGAGGATATTGCAATTGTCTGACAAAAGTGAAAAATGTAAATTTACAATTTCAACCAAACATGCTAGAAATGCTCCAATTGAGCTAATTAGCTTATTGTGAGAATATTACTAACGTCTGACAACACTGAAAAATGTAAATTTCCAATTTCAACCAAACATGCTAGAAATGCTCCAATTGAGCTAATTAGCTTATTGTGAGAATATTGCAATTGTCTGACAAAAGTGAAAAATGTAAATTTCCAATTTCAACCAAACATGCTAGAAATGCTCCAATTGAGCTAATTAGCTTATTGTGAGAATATTACAAACGTCTGACAAAAGTGAAAAATGTAAATTTCCAATTTCAACCAAACATGCTAGAAATGCTCCAATTGAGCTAATTAGCTTATTGTGAGGATATTGCAATTGTCTGACAAAAGTGAAAAATTTAAATTTACAATTTCAACCAAACATGCTAGAAATGCTCCAATTGAGCTAATTAGCATATTGTGAAAATATTGCAATTGTCTGACAAAAGTGAAAAATGTAAATTTCCAATTTCAACCAAACATGCTAGAAATGCTCCAATTGAGCTAATTAGCTTATTGTGAGAATATTACAAACGTCTGACAAAAGTGAAAAATGTAAATTTCCAATTTCAACCAAACATGCTAGAAATGCTCCAATTGAGCTAATTAGCTTATTGTGAGAATATTGCAATTGTCTGACAAAAGTGAAAAATGTAAATTTCCAATATCAACCAAACATGCTAGAAATGCTCCAATTGAGCTAATTAGCTTATTGTGAGAATATTAAAAACGTCTGACAAAACTGAAAAATGTAATTTTCCAATTTCAACCAAACATGCTAGAAATGCTCCAATTGAGCTAATTAGCTTATTGTGAGAATATTGCAATTGTCTGACAAAAGTGAAAAATGTAAATTTCCATTTTTAACCAAACATGCTAGAAATGCTCCAATTGAGCTAATTAGCTTATTGTGAGAATATTATTAACGTCTGACAACACTGAAAAATGTAAATTTCCAATTTCAACCAAACATGCTAGAAATGCTCCAATTGAGCTAATTAGCTTATTGTGAGAATATTGCAATTGTCTGACAAAAGTGAAAAATGTAAATTTCCAATTTCAACCAAACATGCTAGAAATGCTCCAATTGAGCTAATTAGCTTATTGTGAGAATATTTCAATTGTCTGATAAAAGTGAAAAATGTAAATTTCCAATTTCAACCAAACATGCTAGAAATGCTCCAATTGAGCTAATTAGCTTATTGTGAGGATATTGCAATTGTCTGACAAAAGTGAAAAATTTATATTTACAATTTCAACCAAACATGCTAGAAATGCTCCAATTGAGCTAATTAGCATATTGTGAAAATATTGCAATTGTCTGACAAAAGTGAAAAATGTAACTTTACAATTTCAACCAAACATGCTAGAAATGCTCCAATTGAGCTAATTAGCTTATTGTGAGAATATTACAAACGTCTGACAAAAGTGAAAAATGTAAATTTCCAATTTCAACCAAACATGCTAGAAATGCTTCAATTGAGCTAATTAGCTTATTGTGAGAATATTGCAATTGTCTGACAAAAGTGAAAAATGTAAATTTCCAATATCAACCAAACATGCTAGAAATGCTCCAATTGAGCTAATTAGCTTATTGTGAGAATATTAAAAACGTCTGACAAAACTGAAAAATGTAATTTTCCAATTTCAACCAAACATGCTAGAAATTCTCCAATTGAGCTAATTAGCTTATTGTGAGAATATTACAAACGTCTGACAAAACTGAAAAATGTAAATTTCCAATTTCAACCAAACATGCTAGAAATGCTCCAATTGAGCTAATTAGCTTATTGTGAGAATATTGCAATTGTCTGACAAAAGTGAAAAATGTAAATTTCCATTTTTAACCAAACATGCTAGAAATGCTCCAATTGAGCTAATTAGCTTATTGTGAGAATATTACTAACGTCTGACAACACTGAAAAATGTAAATTTCCAATTTCAACCAAACATGCTAGAAATGCTCCAATTGAGCTAATTAGCTTATTGTGAGAATATTGCAATTGTCTGACAAAAGTGAAAAATGTAAATTTCCAATTTCAACCAAACATGCTAGAAATGCTCCAATTGAGCTAATTAGCTTATTGTGAGAATATTACAAACGTCTGACAAAAGTGAAAAATGTAATTTTCCAATTTCAACCAAACATGCTAGAAATGCTCCAATTGAGCTAATTAGCTTATTGTGAGAATATTACAAACGTCTGACAAAAGTGAAAAATGTAAATTTCCAATTTCAACCAAACATGCTAGAAATGCTCCAATTGAGCTAATTAGCTTATTGTGAGAATATTACTAACGTCTGACAACACTGAAAAATGTAAAATTCCAATTTCAACCAAACATGCTAGAAATGCTCCAATTGAGCTAATTAGCTTATTGTGAGAATATTGCAATTGTCTGACAAAAGTGAAAAATTTAAATTTTCAATTTCAACCAAACATGCTAGAAATGCTCCAATTGAGCTAATTAGCATATTGTGAAAATATTGCAATTGTCTGACAAAAGTGAAAAATGTAAATTTCCAATTTCAACCAAACATGCTAGAAATGCTCCAATTGAGCTAATTAGCTTATTGTGAGAATATTACAAACGTCTGACAAAACTGAGAAATGTAAATTTCCAATTTCAACCAAACATGCTAGAAATGCTCCAATTGAGCTAATTAGCTTATTGTGAGAATATTACAAACGTCTGACAAAACTGAAAAATGTAAATTTCCAATTTCAACCAAACATGCTAGAAATGCTCCAATTGAGCTAATTAGCGTATTGTGAGAATATTACAAACGTCTGACAAAAGTGAAAAATGTAAATTTCCAATTTCAACCAAACATGCTAGAAATGCTCCAATTGAGCTAATTAGCTTATTGTGAGGATATTGCAATTGTCTGACAAAAGTGAAAAATTTAAATTTACAATTTCAACCAAACATGCTAGAAATGCTCCAATTGAGCTAATTAGCTTATTGTGAGGATATTGCAATTGTCTGACAAAAGTGAAAAATGTAAACTTCCAATTTCAACCAAACATGCTAGAAATGCTCAAATTGCGCAAATAAGCCTACTGTAGGAATTTTACAAACGTCTGACAAAAGTGAAAAATGTAAATTTCCAATTTCAACCAAACATGCTAGAAATGCTCCAATTGAGCTAATTAGCTTATTGTGAGAATATTGCAATTGTCTGACAAAAGTGAAAAATGTAAATTTCCAATATCAACCAAACATGCTAGAAATGCTCCAATTGAGCTAATTAGCTTATTGTGAGAATATTGCAATTGTCTGACAAAAGTGAAAAATGTAAATTTCCAATATCAACCAAACATGCTAGAAATGCTCCAATTGAGCTAATTAGCTTATTGTGAGAATATTAAAAACGTCTGACAAAACTGAAAAATGTAATTTTCCAATTTCAACCAAACATGCTAGAAATGCTCCAATTGAGCTAATTAGCTTATTGTGAGAATATTGCAATTGTCTGACAAAAGTGAAAAATGTAAATTTCCATTTTTAACCAAACATGCTAGAAATGCTCCAATTGAGCTAATTAGCTTATTGTGAGAATATTACTAACGTCTGACAACACTGAAAAATGTAAATTTCCAATTTCAACCAAACATGCTAGAAATGCTCCAATTGAGCTAATTAGCTTATTGTGAGAATATTGCAATTGTCTGACAAAAGTGAAAAATGTAAATTTCCAATTTCAACCAAACATGCTAGAAATGCTCCAATTGAGCTAATTAGCTTATTGTGAGAATATTTCAATTGTCTGATAAAAGTGAAAAATGTAAATTTCCAATTTCAACCAAACATGCTAGAAATGCTCCAATTGAGCTAATTAGCTTATTGTGAGGATATTGCAATTGTCTGACAAAAGTGAAAAATTTATATTTACAATTTCAACCAAACATGCTAGAAATGCTCCAATTGAGCTAATTAGCATATTGTGAAAATATTGCAATTGTCTGACAAAAGTGAAAAATGTAAATTTCCAATTTCAACCAAACATGCTAGAAATGCTCCAATTGAGCTAATTAGCTTATTGTGAGAATATTACAAACGTCTGACAAAAGTGAAAAATGTAAATTTCCAATTTCAACCAAACATGCTAGAAATGCTCCAATTGAGCTAATTAGCTTATTGTGAGAATATTGCAATTGTCTGACAAAAGTGAAAAATGTAAATTTCCAATATCAACCAAACATGCTAGAAATGCTCCAATTGAGCTAATTAGCTTATTGTGAGAATATTAAAAACGTCTGACAAAACTGAAAAATGTAATTTTCCAATTTCAACCAAACATGCTAGAAATTCTCCAATTGAGCTAATTAGCTTATTGTGAGAATATTACAAACGTCTGACAAAACTGAAAAATGTAAATTTCCAATTTCAACCAAACATGCTAGAAATGCTCCAATTGAGCTAATTAGCTTATTGTGAGAATATTGCAATTGTCTGACAAAAGTGAAAAATGTAAATTTCCATTTTTAACCAAACATGCTAGAAATGCTCCAATTGAGCTAATTAGCTTATTGTGAGAATATTACTAACGTCTGACAACACTGAAAAATGTAAATTTCCAATTTCAACCAAACATGCTAGAAATGCTCCAATTGAGCTAATTAGCTTATTGTGAGAATATTGCAATTGTCTGACAAAAGTGAAAAATGTAAATTTCCAATTTCAACCAAACATGCTAGAAATGCTCCAATTGAGCTAATTAGCTTATTGTGAGAATATTACAAACGTCTGACAAAAGTGAAAAATGTAATTTTCCAATTTCAACCAAACATGCTAGAAATGCTCCAATTGAGCTAATTAGCTTATTGTGAGAATATTACAAACGTCTGACAAAAGTGAAAAATGTAAATTTCCAATTTCAACCAAACATGCTAGAAATGCTCCAATTGAGCTAATTAGCTTATTGTGAGAATATTACTAACGTCTGACAACACTGAAAAATGTAAAATTCCAATTTCAACCAAACATGCTAGAAATGCTCCAATTGAGCTAATTAGCTTATTGTGAGAATATTGCAATTGTCTGACAAAAGTGAAAAATTTAAATTTTCAATTTCAACCAAACATGCTAGAAATGCTCCAATTGAGCTAATTAGCATATTGTGAAAATATTGCAATTGTCTGACAAAAGTGAAAAATGTAAATTTCCAAGTTCAACCAAACATGCTAGAAATGCTCCAATTGAGCTAATTAGCTTATTGTGAGAATATTACAAACGTCTGACAAAACTGAAAAATGTAAATTTCCAATTTCAACCAAACATGCTAGAAATGCTCCAATTGAGCTAATTAGCTTATTGTGAGAATATTACAAACGTCTGACAAAACTGAAAAATGTAAATTTCCAATTTCAACCAAACATGCTAGAAATGCTCCAATTGAGCTAATTAGCGTATTGTGAGAATATTACAAACGTCTGACAAAAGTGAAAAATGTAAATTTCCAATTTCAACCAAACATGCTAGAAATGCTCCAATTGAGCTAATTAGCTTATTGTGAGGATATTGCAATTGTCTGACAAAAGTGAAAAATTTAAATTTACAATTTCAACCAAACATGCTAGAAATGCTCCAATTGAGCTAATTAGCTTATTGTGAGGATATTGCAATTGTCTGACAAAAGTGAAAAATGTAAACTTCCAATTTCAACCAAACATGCTAGAAATGCTCAAATTGCGCAAATAAGCCTACTGTAGGAATTTTACAAACGTCTGACAAAAGTGAAAAATGTAAATTTCCAATTTCAACCAAACATGCTAGAAATGCTCCAATTGAGCTAATTAGCTTATTGTGAGAATATTGCAATTGTCTGACAAAAGTGAAAAATGTAAATTTCCAATATCAACCAAACATGCTAGAAATGCTCCAATTGAGCTAATTAGCTTATTGTGAGAATATTAAAAACGTCTGACAAAACTGAAAAATGTAATTTTCCAATTTCAACCAAACATGCTAGAAATGCTCCAATTGAGCTAATTAGCTTATTGTGAGAATATTACAAACGTCTGACCAAACTGAAAAATGTAAATTTCCAATTTCAACCAAACATGCTAGAAATGCTCCAATTGAGCTAATTAGCTTATTGTGAGAATATTGCAATTGTCTGACAAAAGTGAAAAATGTAAATTTCCATTTTTAACCAAACATGCTAGAAATGCTCCAATTGAGCTAATTAGCTTATTGTGAGAATATTACTAACGTCTGACAACACTGAAAAATGTAAATTTCCAATTTCAACCAAACATGCTAGAAATGCTCCAATTGAGCTAATTAGCTTATTGTGAGAATATTGCAATTGTCTGACAAAAGTGAAAAATGTAAATTTCCAATTTCAACCAAACATGCTAGAAATGCTCCAATTGAGCTAATTAGCTTATTGTGAGAATATTACAAACGTCTGACAAAAGTGAAAAATGTAAATTTCCAATTTCAACCAAACATGCTAGAAATGCTCCAATTGAGCTAATTAGCTTATTGTGAGGATATTGCAATTGTCTGACAAAAGCGAAAAATTTAAATTTACAATTTCAACCAAACATGCTAGAAATGCTCCAATTGAGCTAATTAGCATATTGTGAAAATATTGCAATTGTCTGACAAAAGTGAAAAATGTAAATTTCCAATTTCAACCAAACATGCTAGAAATGCTCCAATTGAGCTAATTAGCTTATTGTGAGAATATTACAAACGTCTGACAAAAGTGAAAAATGTAAATTTCCAATTTCAACCAAACATGCTAGAAATGCTCCAATTGAGCTAATTAGCTTATTGTGAGAATATTGCAATTGTCTGACAAAAGTGAAAAATGTAAATTTCCAATATCAACCAAACATGCTAGAAATGCTCCAATTGAGCTAATTAGCTTATTGTGAGAATATTAAAAACGTCTGACAAAACTGAAAAATGTAATTTTCCAATTTCAACCAAACATGCTAGAAATGCTCCAATTGAGCTAATTAGCTTATTGTGAGAATATTACAAACGTCTGACCAAACTGAAAAATGTAAATTTCCAATTTCAACCAAACATGCTAGAAATGCTCCAATTGAGCTAATTAGCTTATTGTGAGAATATTGCAATTGTCTGACAAAAGTGAAAAATGTAAATTTCCATTTTTAACCAAACATGCTAGAAATGCTCCAATTGAGCTAATTAGCTTATTGTGAGAATATTACTAACGTCTGACAACACTGAAAAATGTAAATTTCCAATTTCAACCAAACATGCTAGAAATGCTCCAATTGAGCTAATTAGCTTATTGTGAGAATATTGCAATTGTCTGACAAAAGTGAAAAATGTAAATTTCCAATTTCAACCAAACATGCTAGAAATGCTCCAATTGAGCTAATTAGCTTATTGTGAGAATATTACAAACGTCTGACAAAAGTGAAAAATGTAAATTTCCAATTTCAACCAAACATGCTAGAAATGCTCCAATTGAGCTAATTAGCTTACTGTGAGGATATTGCAATTGTCTGACAAAAGTGAAAAATTTAAATTTACAATTTCAACCAAACATGCTAGAAATGCTCCAATTGAGCTAATTAGCTTATTGTGAGAATATTACTAACGTCTGACAACACTGAAAAATGTAAATTTCCAATTTCAACCAAACATGCTAGAAATGCTCCAATTGAGCTAATTAGCTTATTGTGAGAATATTGCAATTGTCTGACAAAAGTGAAAAATGTAAATTTCCAATTTCAACCAAACATGCTAGAAATGCTCCAATTGAGCTAATTAGCTTATTGTGAGAATATTACAAACGTCTGACAAAAGTGAAAAATGTAAATTTCCAAGTTCAACCAAACATGCTAGAAATGCTCCAATTGAGCTAATTAGCTTATTGTGAGGATATTGCAATTGTCTGACAAAAGTGAAAAATTTAAATTTACAATTTCAACCAAACATGCTAGAAATGCTCCAATTGAGCTAATTAGCATATTGTGAAAATATTGCAATTGTCTGACAAAAGTGAAAAATGTAAATTTCCAATTTCAACCAAACATGCTAGAAATGCTCCAATTGAGCTAATTAGCTTATTGTGAGAATATTACAAACGTCTGACAAAAGTGAAAAATGTAAATTTCCAATTTCAACCAAACATGCTAGAAATGCTCCAATTGAGCTAATTAGCTTATTGTGAGAATATTGCAATTGTCTGACAAAAGTGAAAAATGTAAATTTCCAATATCAACCAAACATGCTAGAAATGCTCCAATTGAGCTAATTAGCTTATTGTGAGAATATTACAAACGTCTGACCAAACTGAAAAATGTAAATTTCCAATTTCAACCAAACATGCTAGAAATGCTCCAATTGAGCTAATTAGCTTATTGTGAGAATATTGCAATTGTCTGACAAAAGTGAAAAATGTAAATTTCCATTTTTAACCAAACATGCTAGAAATGCTCCAATTGAGCTAATTAGCTTATTGTGAGAATATTACTAACGTCTGACAACACTGAAAAATGTAAATTTCCAATTTCAACCAAACATGCTAGAAATGCTCCAATTGAGCTAATTAGCTTATTGTGAGAATATTGCAATTGTCTGACAAAAGTGAAAAATGTAAATTTCCAATTTCAACCAAACATGCTAGAAATGCTCCAATTGAGCTAATTAGCTTATTGTGAGAATATTACAAACGTCTGACAAAAGTGAAAAATGTAAATTTCCAATTTCAACCAAACATGCTAGAAATGCTCCAATTGAGCTAATTAGCTTATTGTGAGGATATTGCAATTGTCTGACAAAAGTGAAAAATTTAAATTTACAATTTCAACCAAACATGCTAGAAATGCTCCAATTGAGCTAATTAGCATATTGTGAAAATATTGCAATTGTCTGACAAAAGTGAAAAATGTAAATTTCCAATTTCAACCAAACATGCTAGAAATGCTCCAATTGAGCTAATTAGCTTATTGTGAGAATATTACAAACGTCTGAAAAAAGTGAAAAATGTAAATTTCCAATTTCAACCAAACATGCTAGAAATGCTCCAATTGAGCTAATTAGCTTATTGTGAGAATATTGCAATTGTCTGACAAAAGTGAAAAATGTAAATTTCCAATATCAACCAAACATGCTAGAAATGCTCCAATTGAGCTAATTAGCTTATTGTGAGAATATTAAAAACGTCTGACAAAACTGAAAAATGTAATTTTCCAATTTCAACCAAACATGCTAGAAATGCTCCAATTGAGCTAATTAGCTTATTGTGAGAATATTACAAACGTCTGACCAAACTGAAAAATGTAAATTTCCAATTTCAACCAAACATGCTAGAAATGCTCCAATTGAGCTAATTAGCTTATTGTGAGAATATTGCAATTGTCTGACAAAAGTGAAAAATGTAAATTTCCATTTTTAACCAAACATGCTAGAAATGCTCCAATTGAGCTAATTAGCTTATTGTGAGAATATTACTAACGTCTGACAACACTGAAAAATGTAAATTTCCAATTTCAACCAAACATGCTAGAAATGCTCCAATTGAGCTAATTAGCTTATTGTGAGAATATTGCAATTGTCTGACAAAAGTGAAAAATGTAAATTTCCAATTTCAACCAAACATGCTAGAAATGCTCCAATTGAGCTAATTAGCTTATTGTGAGAATATTGCAATTGTCTGACAAAAGTGAAAAATGTAAATTTCCAATTTCAACCAAACATGCTAGAAATGCTCCAATTGAGCTAATTAGCTTATTGTGAGAATATTACAAACGTCTGACAAAAGTGAAAAATGTAAATTTCCAATTTCAACCAAACATGCTAGAAATGCTCCAATTGAGCTAATTAGCTTATTGTGAGGATATTGCAATTGTCTGACAAAAGTGAAAAATTTAAATTTACAATTTCAACCAAACATGCTAGAAATGCTCCAATTGAGCTAATTAGCTTATTGTGAGAATATTACTAACGTCTGACAACACTGAAAAATGTAAATTTCCAATTTCAACCAAACATGCTAGAAATGCTCCAATTGAGCTAATTAGCTTATTGTGAGAATATTGCAATTGTCTGACAAAAGTGAAAAATGTAAATTTCCAATTTCAACCAAACATGCTAGAAATGCTCCAATTGAGCTAATTAGCTTATTGTGAGAATATTACAAACGTCTGACAAAAGTGAAAAATGTAAATTTCCAATTTCAACCAAACATGCTAGAAATGCTCCAATTGAGCTAATTAGCTTATTGTGAGGATATTGCAATTGTCTGACAAAAGTGAAAAATTTAAATTTACAATTTCAACCAAACATGCTAGAAATGCTCCAATTGAGCTAATTAGCATATTGTGAAAATATTGCAATTGTCTGACAAAAGTGAAAAATGTAAATTTCCAATTTCAACCAAACATGCTAGAAATGCTCCAATTGAGCTAATTAGCTTATTGTGAGAATATTACAAACGTCTGACAAAAGTGAAAAATGTAAATTTCCAATTTCAACCAAACATGCTAGAAATGCTCCAATTGAGCTAATTAGCTTATTGTGAGAATATTGCAATTGTCTGACAAAAGTGAAAAATGTAAATTTCCAATATCAACCAAACATGCTAGAAATGCTCCAATTGAGCTAATTAGCTTATTGTGAGAATATTAAAAACGTCTGACAAAACTGAAAAATGTAATTTTCCAATTTCAACCAAACATGCTAGAAATGCTCCAATTGAGCTAATTAGCTTATTGTGAGAATATTACAAACGTCTGACCAAACTGAAAAATGTAAATTTCCAATTTCAACCAAACATGCTAGAAATGCTCCAATTGAGCTAATTAGCTTATTGTGAGAATATTGCAATTGTCTGACAAAAGTGAAAAATGTAAATTTCCATTTTTAACCAAACATGCTAGAAATGCTCCAATTGAGCTAATTAGCTTATTGTGAGAATATTACTAACGTCTGACAACACTGAAAAATGTAAATTTCCAATTTCAACCAAACATGCTAGAAATGCTCCAATTGAGCTAATTAGCTTATTGTGAGAATATTGCAATTGTCTGACAAAAGTGAAAAATGTAAATTTCCAATTTCAACCAAACATGCTAGAAATGCTCCAATTGAGCTAATTAGCTTATTGTGAGAATATTACAAACGTCTGACAAAAGTGAAAAATGTAAATTTCCAATTTCAACCAAACATGCTAGAAATGCTCCAATTGAGCTAATTAGCTTATTGTGAGGATATTGCAATTGTCTGACAAAAGTGAAAAATTTAAATTTACAATTTCAACCAAACATGCTAGAAATGCTCCAATTGAGCTAATTAGCATATTGTGAAAATATTGCAATTGTCTGACAAAAGTGAAAAATGTAAATTTCCAATTTCAACCAAACATGCTAGAAATGCTCCAATTGAGCTAATTAGCTTATTGTGAGAATATTACAAACGTCTGAAAAAAGTGAAAAATGTAAATTTCCAATTTCAACCAAACATGCTAGAAATGCTCCAATTGAGCTAATTAGCTTATTGTGAGAATATTGCAATTGTCTGACAAAAGTGAAAAATGTAAATTTCCAATTTCAACCAAACATGCTAGAAATGCTCCAATTGAGCTAATTAGCTTATTGTGAGAATATTACTAACGTCTGACAACACTGAAAAATGTAAATTTCCAATTTCAACCAAACATGCTAGAAATGCTCCAATTGAGCTAATTAGCTTATTGTGAGAATATTGCAATTGTCTGACAAAAGTGAAAAATGTAAATTTCCAATTTCAACCAAACATGCTAGAAATGCTCCAATTGAGCTAATTAGCTTATTGTGAGAATATTACAAACGTCTGACAAAAGTGAAAAATGTAAATTTCCAATTTCAACCAAACATGCTAGAAATGCTCCAATTGAGCTAATTAGCTTATTGTGAGGATATTGCAATTGTCTGACAAAAGTGAAAAATTTAAATTTACAATTTCAACCAAACATGCTAGAAATGCTCCAATTGAGCTAATTAGCATATTGTGAAAATATTGCAATTGTCTGACAAAAGTGAAAAATGTAAATTTCCAATTTCAACCAAACATGCTAGAAATGCTCCAATTGAGCTAATTAGCTTATTGTGAGAATATTACAAACGTCTGACAAAAGTGAAAAATGTAAATTTCCAATTTCAACCAAACATGCTAGAAATGCTCCAATTGAGCTAATTAGCTTATTGTGAGAATATTGCAATTGTCTGACAAAAGTGAAAAATGTAAATTTCCAATATCAACCAAACATGCTAGAAATGCTCCAATTGAGCTAATTAGCTTATTGTGAGAATATTAAAAACGTCTGACAAAACTGAAAAATGTAATTTTCCAATTTCAACCAAACATGCTAGAAATGCTCCAATTGAGCTAATTAGCTTATTGTGAGAATATTGCAATTGTCTGACAAAAGTGAAAAATGTAAATTTCCATTTTTAACCAAACATGCTAGAAATGCTCCAATTGAGCTAATTAGCTTATTGTGAGAATATTACTAACGTCTGACAACACTGAAAAATGTAAATTTCCAATTTCAACCAAACATGCTAGAAATGCTCCAATTGAGCTAATTAGCTTATTGTGAGAATATTGCAATTGTCTGACAAAAGTGAAAAATGTAAATTTCCAATTTCAACCAAACATGCTAGAAATGCTCCAATTGAGCTAATTAGCTTATTGTGAGAATATTTCAATTGTCTGATAAAAGTGAAAAATGTAAATTTCCAATTTCAACCAAACATGCTAGAAATGCTCCAATTGAGCTAATTAGCTTATTGTGAGGATATTGCAATTGTCTGACAAAAGTGAAAAATTTAAATTTCCAATTTCAACCAAACATGCTAGAAATGCTCCAATTGAGCTAATTAGCTTATTGTGAGAATATTACAAACGTCTGACAAAAGTGAAAAATGTAAATTTCCAATTTCAACCAAACATGCTAGAAATGCTCCAATTGAGCTAATTAGCTTATTGTGAGAATATTGCAATTGTCTGACAAAAGTGAAAAATGTAAATTTCCAATATCAACCAAACATGCTAGAAATGCTCCAATTGAGCTAATTAGCTTATTGTGAGAATATTAAAAACGTCTGACAAAACTGAAAAATGTAATTTTCCAATTTCAACCAAACATGCTAGAAATGCTCCAATTGAGCTAATTAGCTTATTGTGAGAATATTACAAACGTCTGACAAAACTGAAAATGTAAATTTCCAATTTCAACCAAACATGCTAGAAATGCTCCAATTGAGCTAATTAGCTTATTGTGAGAATATTGCAATTGTCTGACAAAAGTGAAAAATGTAAGTTTCCATTTTTAACCAAACATGCTAGAAATGCTCCAATTGAGCTAATTAGCTTATTGTGAGAATATTACTAACGTCTGACAACACTGAAAAATGTAAATTTCCAATTTCAACCAAACATGCTAGAAATGCTCCAATTGAGCTAATTAGCTTATTGTGAGAATATTGCAATTGTCTGACAAAAGTGAAAAATGTAAATTTCCAATTTCAACCAAACATGCTAGAAATGCTCCAATTGAGCTAATTAGCTTATTGTGAGAATATTACAAACGTCTGACAAAAGTGAAAAATGTAAATTTCCAATTTCAACCAAACATGCTAGAAATGCTCCAATTGAGCTAATTAGCTTATTGTGAGGATATTGCAATTGTCTGACAAAAGTGAAAAATTTAAATTTACAATTTCAACCAAACATGCTAGAAATGCTCCAATTGAGCTAATTAGCTTATTGTGAGAATATTACTAACGTCTGACAACACTGAAAAATGTAAATTTCCAATTTCAACCAAACATGCTAGAAATGCTCCAATTGAGCTAATTAGCTTATTGTGAGAATATTGCAATTGTCTGACAAAAGTGAAAAATGTAAATTTCCAATTTCAACCAAACATGCTAGAAATGCTCCAATTGAGCTAATTAGCTTATTGTGAGAATATTACAAACGTCTGACAAAAGTGAAAAATGTAAATTTCCAATTTCAACCAAACATGCTAGAAATGCTCCAATTGAGCTAATTAGCTTATTGTGAGGATATTGCAATTGTCTGACAAAAGTGAAAAATTTAAATTTACAATTTCAACCAAACATGCTAGAAATGCTCCAATTGAGCTAATTAGCATATTGTGAAAATATTGCAATTGTCTGACAAAAGTGAAAAATGTAAATTTCCAATTTCAACCAAACATGCTAGAAATGCTCCAATTGAGCTAATTAGCTTATTGTGAGAATATTACAAACGTCTGACAAAAGTGAAAAATGTAAATTTCCAATTTCAACCAAACATGCTAGAAATGCTCCAATTGAGCTAATTAGCTTATTGTGAGAATATTGCAATTGTCTGACAAAAGTGAAAAATGTAAATTTCCAATATCAACCAAACATGCTAGAAATGCTCCAATTGAGCTAATTAGCTTATTGTGAGAATATTAAAAACGTCTGACAAAACTGAAAAATGTAATTTTCCAATTTCAACCAAACATGCTAGAAATGCTCCAATTGAGCTAATTAGCTTATTGTGAGAATATTGCAATTGTCTGACAAAAGTGAAAAATGTAAATTTCCATTTTTAACCAAACATGCTAGAAATGCTCCAATTGAGCTAATTAGCTTATTGTGAGAATATTACTAACGTCTGACAACACTGAAAAATGTAAATTTCCAATTTCAACCAAACATGCTAGAAATGCTCCAATTGAGCTAATTAGCTTATTGTGAGAATATTGCAATTGTCTGACAAAAGTGAAAAATGTAAATTTCCAATTTCAACCAAACATGCTAGAAATGCTCCAATTGAGCTAATTAGCTTATTGTGAGAATATTACAAACGTCTGACAAAAGTGAAAAATGTAAATTTACAATTTCAACCAAACATGCTAGAAATGCTCCAATTGAGCTAATTAGCTTATTGTGAGGATATTGCAATTGTCTGACAAAAGTGAAAAATTTAAATTTACAATTTCAACCAAACATGCTAGAAATGCTCCAATTGAGCTAATTAGCATATTGTGAAAATATTGCAATTGTCTGACAAAAGTGAAAAATGTAAATTTCCAATTTCAACCAAACATGCTAGAAATGCTCCAATTGAGCTAATTAGCTTATTGTGAGAATATTACAAACGTCTGACAAAACTGAAAAATGTAAATTTCCAATTTCAACCAAACATGCTAGAAATGCTCCAATTGAGCTAATTAGCTTATTGTGAGGATATTGCAATTGTCTGACAAAAGTGAAAAATTTAAATTTACAATTTCAACCAAACATGCTAGAAATGCTCCAATTGAGCTAATTAGCATATTGTGAAAATATTGCAATTGTCTGACAAAAGTGAAAAATGTAAATTTCCAATTTCAACCAAACATGCTAGAAATGCTCCAATTGAGCTAATTAGCTTATTGTGAGAATATTACAAACGTCTGACAAAACTGCAAAATGTAAATTTCCAATTTCAACCAAACATGCTAGAAATGCTCCAATTGAGCTAATTAGCTTATTGTGAGAATATTACAAACGTCTGACAAAACTGAAAAATGTAAATTTCCAATTTCAACCAAACATGCTAGAAATGCTCCAATTGAGCAAATTAGCTTATTGTGAGAATATTGCAATTGTCTGACAAAAGTGAAAAATGTAAATTTCCAATATCAACCAAACATGCTAGAAATGCTCCAATTGAGCTAATTAGCTTATTGTGAGAATATTAAAAACGTCTGACAAAACTGAAAAATGTAATTTTCCAATTTCAACCAAACATGCTAGAAATGCTCCAATTGAGCTAATTAGCTTATTGTGAGAATATTACAAACGTCTGACCAAACTGAAAAATGTAAATTTCCAATTTCAACCAAACATGCTAGAAATGCTCCAATTGAGCTAATTAGCATATTGTGAAAATATTGCAATTGTCTGACAAAAGTGAAAAATGTAAATTTCCAATTTCAACCAAACATGCTAGAAATGCTCCAATTGAGCTAATTAGCATATTGTGAAAATATTGCAATTGTCTGACAAAAGTGAAAAATGTAAATTTCCAATTTCAACCAAACATGCTAGAAATGCTCCAATTGAGCTAATTAGCTTATTGTGAGAATATTACAAACGTCTGACAAAACTGAAAAATGTAAATTTCCAATTTCAACCAAACATGCTAGAAATGCTCCAATTGAGCTAATTAGCTTATTGTGAGAATATTACAAACGTCTGACAAAACTGAAAAATGTAAATTTCCAATTTCAACCAAACATGCTAGAAATGCTCCAATTGAGCAAATTACCTTATTGTGAGAATATTGCAATTGCCTGACAAAAGTGAAAAATGTAAATTTCCATTTTTAACCAAACATGCTAGAAATGCTCCAATTGAGCTAATTAGCTTATTGTGAGAATATTACTAACGTCTGACAACACTGAAAAATGTAAATTTCCAATTTCAACCAAACATGCTAGAAATGCTCCAATTGAGCTAATTAGCTTATTGTGAGAATATTGCAATTGTCTGACAAAAGTGAAAAATGTAAATTTCCAATTTCAACCAAACATGCTAGAAATGCTCCAATTGAGCTAATTAGCTTATTGTGAGAATATTGCAATTGTCTGACAAAAGTGAAAAATGTAAATTTCCAATATCAACCAAACATGCTAGAAATGCTCCAATTGAGCTAATTAGCTTATTGTGAGAATATTAAAAACGTCTGACAAAACTGAAAAATGTAATTTTCCAAATTCAACCAAACATGCTAGAAATGCTCCAATTGAGCTAATTAGCTTATTGTGAGAATATTACAAACGTCTGACCAAACTGAAAAATGTAAATTTCCAATTTCAACCAAACATGCTAGAAATGCTCCAATTGAGCTAATTAGCTTATTGTGAGAATATTGCAATTGTCTGACAAAAGTGAAAAATGTAAATTTCCATTTTTAACCAAACATGCTAGAAATGCTCCAATTGAGCTAATTAGCTTATTGTGAGAATATTACTAACGTCTGACAACACTGAAAAATGTAAATTTCCAATTTCAACCAAACATGCTAGAAATGCTCCAATTGAGCTAATTAGCTTATTGTGAGAATATTGCAATTGTCTGACAAAAGTGAAAAATGTAAATTTCCAATTTCAACCAAACATGCTAGAAATGCTCCAATTGAGCTAATTAGCTTATTGTGAGAATATTACAAACGTCTGACAAAAGTGAAAAATGTAAATTTCCAATTTCAACCAAACATGCTAGAAATGCTCCAATTGAGCTAATTAGCTTATTGTGAGAATATTACAAACGTCTGACAAAAGTGAAAAATGTAAATTTCCAATTTCAACCAAACATGCTAGAAATGCTCCAATTGAGCTAATTAGCTTATTGTGAGAATATTGCAATTGTCTGACAAAAGTGAAAAATGTAAATTTCCAATATCAACCAAACATGCTAGAAATGCTCCAATTGAGCTAATTAGCTTATTGTGAGAATATTAAAAACGTCTGACAAAACTGAAAAATGTAATTTTCCAATTTCAACCAAACATGCTAGAAATGCTCCAATTGAGCTAATTAGCTTATTGTGAGAATATTACAAACGTCTGACCAAACTGAAAAATGTAAATTTCCAATTTCAACCAAACATGCTAGAAATGCTCCAATTGAGCTAATTAGCTTATTGTGAGAATATTGCAATTGTCTGACAAAAGTGAAAAATGTAAATTTCCATTTTTAACCAAACATGCTAGAAATGCTCCAATTGAGCTAATTAGCTTATTGTGAGAATATTACTAACGTCTGACAACACTGAAAAATGTAAATTTCCAATTTCAACCAAACATGCTAGAAATGCTCCAATTGAGCTAATTAGCTTATTGTGAGAATATTGCAATTGTCTGACAAAAGTGAAAAATGTAAATTTCCAATTTCAACCAAACATGCTAGAAATGCTCCAATTGAGCTAATTAGCTTATTGTGAGGATATTGCAATTGTCTGACAAAAGTGAAAAATTTAAATTTACAATTTCAACCAAACATGCTAGAAATGCTCCAATTGAGCTAATTAGCATATTGTGAAAATATTGCAATTGTCTGACAAAAGTGAAAAATGTAAATTTCCAATTTCAACCAAACATGCTAGAAATGCTCCAATTGAGCTAATTAGCTTATTGTGAGAATATTACAAACGTCTGACCAAACTGAAAAATGTAAATTTCCAATTTCAACCAAACATGCTAGAAATGCTCCAATTGAGCTAATTAGCTTATTGTGAGAATATTG